>NC_061112.1:69856997-70156997 GCF_002878395.1 Capsicum annuum | reverse complement strand
TGACTTAGTAAATCTGTCTATAATAACCAAAATTGAATCATGACGACGACGTGAATGGGGTAAACCAGTCACAAAATCCATATTCACCTCTTTCCACTTCCAAGTGGGGATACCAAACTCTTGCAATGTACTACCAGGTCTTTGGTGTTCTACCTTAACCTGTTGACAAGTTACATATTTAGCTACGAACTTTGCTATATCTCTCTTCATTCCAATCCACCAATAGATTTACCATAAGTAGCAATATATCTTGGTAGCACCTGGGTGAATAGAATAACGCGCACTATGTACTTCAGACATAATTCTCTGTCTTAACTCATCAACGTAGGGCACACACAATCTGTTCTGGTATCTTAACACGCCATCTCCCTCTTAGGAGAAAACCTCTACCTTTTGGTCTCTCACTGAATCTTTCAATTGACCAAACTAGGATTTATATCTTGCTTCTCCTTTGCTTTCAAAACTAGGGAAGATTCAGAACTACTCTAAACCCAAACATTCCCTTCAGCTGAATCAACCAACCTAACACCCAATCTAGCTAATCGATGAACTTCTCGAGCTAACTCTTTTTTATCGCTCTCCACATGAGCAACACTTCCTATAGACAGTCTACTAAAGGTATCTACCACTACATTAGCCTTGCCCGAATAATACAATACACTCATGTCATAATCCTTCAACAACTCCAACTACCTTCACAAACGGAGATTCAAATCACTCTAGGTAAACACATACTGCAAGCTTTTGTGGTCCATTAATACATCAACATGAACACCATACAAATAGTGTCTCCAAATTTTCAAAGCAAAAACCACAGCAGCTAATTCCATATCATGGGTTGGGTAATTCTTTTCATGAGACTTAAGATGTCTAGAGGCATAGGTTATAACCTTACCTCTTTGCATTAGCACACAAACCAAACCAACTCTAGAGGCATCACAATAAACAATAAAGCCGTCTGTACCATCAGGTAATGCTAGAACTAGGGCTGAAGTGAGTCAAGTTTTCAACTCCTGAAAACTCTTTTTGCAGGAATCTAGCCATAGGAACTTAACTTTCTTTTGGGTCAATCTAGTCATAGGAGATGCGATAGAAGACAAACCTTCAATAAAATAGTGGTAATAACCAGCAAGACCCAAGAAACTCCTAATGTCTGATAGAGAGATAGTTCTAGGCCAATTTCTTATGGCTTTTGTCTTTTGAGTATCGACTCTAATGCCATCAGTGAAAACAATATGACCGACAAAGGCTACTGACCTTAACCAAAATTCACATTTGCTGAATTTGGCAAATAATTGATGATCTCTAAGAGTTTGAAAGACAATCCTAAGATGATCTACATGGTCATCCTCACTACGGGAGTACATAAGGATATTGTCTATGAATACTATGACAAACATATCTAGATACTACTTGAACACTCGATTCACGAGGTCCATGAAAGCTGTTAGAGCATTGGTTAATTCGAAAGACATGACTAGAAACTCAAAATGACCATAACGGGTTCTAAAGGCCATCTTTGAAATATCACATTCCATTACTTTAAGCTGATGATAGCCAAATCTAAGGTCTATCTTTGAGAAATAACTTGCACCTTGGAGTTAGTCAAATAAGTCATCAATCCTAGGAAGAGGATATTTGTTCTTGACTGTGACTTTATTCAGCTAACGATAGTCAATGCACATTCTCTAGGAACCATCTTTCTTTTGCACGAATAGGACGGGAGTGCCCCATGGAGAAACACTAGACCTTATGAAACCTTTATCTAAAAGATATCTGAGTTGCTCCTTCAACTCCTTAAGATTTACGGGATCCATACGATAAGTAGGTATAGAAATAGGCTGAGTTTCTGGGAGAAGGTCAATACTAAATTTTATCTCTCTATCGAGAGGTAACTCTGGGAGATCTTTTGGAAAAACATAAGGAAACTCATTGACCACTCGGATGAATTGTATTGTTAGAGTCTCAAACTTAGTGTCCTTAACTCTAATTAGGTGGTAAATGCAACCTTTGGATATCAACTTTCTGGGTTTGATATAAGATACGAAATGACTCTTGGGAGACATTGAATTACCTGACCACTCAAAGATTGGCACATCTGGGAACTAAAACTTCACCTCATGGGTGCGACAATCTATAGATGCATAACAAGAATAGAGCCAATCCATACCAAGAATAAGATCAAAATCAACCATGTCTAACTGTATCAGGTCTGCTAACATGACTTTATGAAGAGCAGTGATAGGGCACTTTTTATAAATTTATTTGGCAACTAACTCACCTACTGGAGTAGATACCACAAAGGGCTCAGGGATCTTTTCAGAACTTATCTCAAAATTCACAGCAACTAACGGGGTCACATAAGAGAAACTCGACCCAGAGTCTAACAATACATAAACATCAAAATAAAAGACACGAAGCATACCAGTCACAATATTAGGTGAATCCTCCTGCTCTTGATGGGATGGTAAAGCATAAAATCGATTCTGGCACTGACCACCACTGGTACTAGATGATACGCCCCGAGGAGGGGTTGGGCAACCTAAAGAAGTGGGTGCACTATTAGCCTGAATCTGAGTATGAACATCTCTATTCCCCCATCTTGCATGTGGCCAATCTTTGATTTCATGACCCAGCTGGCCACAACCATAACAACATTTTTGAACCAATAAATATTTACCTCCATAATTTTTACCACACTTAGCACATAGGGGATGATTAGGTCTATTACTCACACTATTCTGAGACCTGGACATAGAAGACTTACCCCACTATTCTTGCTTGTTTTTAGGAGCAAGAGTATTGGCTGAAGAAGGTGTGGGCATAGATGAAAGATTCTAAAACTGCGAATGATTTCCTCCTCCAAACCTATTCTAACCATAATCAAACTGTCCTGTTCTAGCCCTCTTATTTACTCTCTCCCTTTCCTTCACCTTCTCCGACTTAATCTACTGAGCATGCATCATTAATCTAGGAAGATCCATGTATCCAATAATCATAGCAGTCCTACACTCCTTAACTACCAACCCAGACACACCGGTCACAAACTTACTCATGCTTGACCTAGGGTCAGCTATCTGATCAGGGGCATAATTAGACAACTGGTTAAACTTGAGGCAATACTCTTTCACTATTATTGAGCCTTGGCTCAGGTTCATAAACTCTTATATCTTAGCTTTCCTCATCTCATGTGGGAAGAACTTGTCTAAGAACGCATCCTAAAAAATCTGCCAAGTCATGGGAGCTGCATTCTCCCTTCTACTTTTCTCCCACATCACTACCCAATAATATGCAACATCCTTCAGCCTATAAGATGCCAATTCTACACTCTCCTATTCAGAAACATGCATGATTCGGGTGATCTTCTTTACCTCATCTAAATAAAATTATGGGTCCTCATTTACTTTTGACCCAAAGAATTTCGGCGGGTTTATTCTCATAAAATTTTAGATTTTGGCTGCGGCTAAGTCCTTATCCTGCTGAAGTGGGACTGTATCCTGATGGTTGCCCTAAATATTTATTGTCACAGCTTGGGCTAGCACCTAAAAGGCAACCCAAAACTCTGCATGTGACACATTCTCATTCAAAAGATCTGCGGGTTGAGGTGGCTGGTTATTATTTCTGCGGGCATTAGCTCAACGAGGAGGCATTTTCTATCACGTGAAAGCACAAGTTAGAAACAGATAGAGACACTGAATGTATGATAGATCATGATAGAAGAGATGACTTCTTAAAATACTCTATAGCCTCTCGCTCATAGATATGGTACGCTTCACACTGATGATCAAGACTCTATATAACACGACTTGTCTGACTCCCTAAGACTCTCTAAAAACCTTAGGCTCTGATACCAAGTTTGTAATACCCAAAAATCTAGTTGCCGGGACACCACATGGTGCTCCAAACTACAAGTAGTCCTGAGCTAACCCTAGCTGTTTTCTACTAAGTCTAGATCTTAACATAGGGGAATTATGAATATGAAATCATAATAATGCAAAAAATCTTATCTGAAAGATACTATAAGTCTTGGTGAAACAATACTAAAAAATCTGAATTCTGAATCAAATGTCTAAAACTAAATTTAGTAGTCCGACAAGTCTCTACTATCTGAATCTAGAGAGTCACTGGGACAGGCCCCCAGCTGACTCAAACTGTCTGAAATAAATAAAGGAACATCTACTAATAAATTAAAAGTATGAATAACTAATTCCCCAAACTATGAGGACTCACCAACTGCAGGGATGTAGATGAGATGCTCAGGAATCACTCACGCTACTGAGACTGAACACCTGAACCTACATTATGAGACAATGTAGCACATAGACATATGTGGATTAGTACTTTGAGGATGTACTGAGTATATGGGGGTGCATGCAATGAGTAAACAATATCATAACAGTTTATAAAATCATGCATGCTAAATGTAAATGACTCACACAGGCTTGAGTAATCTGAAATCTGAAGATCATAAATCATAAATGATAAAACATATAACATAAATTTTGTGAGCCATTATACTTAGTTCTAAAATCTTTAAAATACTTTATCTTAAGGTTTAAGAATCTTAAGATATTAACTTCTAAAACATATGTTTTTATCTTAAAGCTTTAAATCAACAGACTGTTGAAAAGTGGGGGACATCTTTTTGGGAGGTTATTCTAACCAACATACACCATGTGAGCATCGATGGAGTCCCACGTTTGGCCCCCGTTAGGTAGGATTGTTCTACCCTTGCCATCAGAATAGAACGTCTATCTTAGTGTTCACAATCTAAGTCATCCATGTAGAAGTGGGAATAAATCTGAATCCTACGTTGGCACGTAGTTTTGGGGTTTGAAATTGTAGTAACCTACCCATCTCGGTGCTAAATACTACTCTCATTCTTATGCGCAAAATCTTAAGAAATTCACTTCAAAAATAGTACAAGGGTTTACACGAAAATCAATTGTGCTTTTCTTTCTTTAAATCTCAAGTTATCTGAACAAAGTAGATTCTTTATCTTAGCTTAGGACAAAAAGGTTAAATCTTTATTAAAATCTATGAATAATCTTATCTGAGGGTGCTCATGAAACAAATAATCTCAAAATAGCAATCTTAAATTGGGGCTTAATGACCCATGCATCAATCTCATGTTAAAACTTCTTAAAATTCATGCTTGATAATATAAACACTCTTAATTCATCATAAAATTTGGAAATTTCTGCACAATGCATAGAAATATAAATATAATCATGTAATTCAACTTCTAAATCATGGGAAATCTCATAATCTTGCAAATAATGATAATGAAAAATCTCATCAATTGAAGTAAATTTGTAATTAAAATAAAGTTTTGGGCACAAAGATGAAAGAATAATCCTTGTTCAAAATCTCACATACCTTGTTGGATGATTAGATGAACAAACCTTGAATTTTGGATTCCTATTGAGTTCTTGATAATGGGTTCTTCATTATCTTGCTTTGGAAATCTTCAATTTGGAGCTTTCTTGGATTATCAATGGAGGAATTTTGGGTTTCTTGGAGAGGAAGTATGAGCCTTAGGGTTTTTGCTTGAGAGAGAATGATGAATAAAGCATAAAGTGCTTTGAAATATGATTAATCTTTTGTTTTTGGCTGGATTGGAGGTTGGGGATTTACCAAAATACTCTCTTTAATTTTTTATACGAAACTGGAAAACGTACATTTTTCTGAATTGGGTGGCCACCGCGATGCGCTACTATTATGGTGGCTCACTAGAAATTGACAAATGGAAAATGATCAGACTTCACGATGCGGAGACATTGCGGTACCCCATTGGAATGCAATTTTGGCACATTGCGCGACGCGCCATTATCACGCTGGACCTTTGGAAATTGACAAACGGGAAATTGACTCTCTCTCTCTCTCTATTTATTATTATTGTTCTTACTTTATATTTTATAACACGTTATCAGCACGAAACTCTATCAAACAAGGTCTAAATCTAATTTCAAGGTTACGAGACTCTGCCAAACAAGGTTTAAAGCTAATTTCAAGGTTAGTAATTCATTATGTTATCTTTCTTTTACTGCTAATAATATAATTATTGTTGGATTTGAGGAAAAAATAATTGGTTTGGAACTATTTATGTTTTAAATTTATTCCTCAAGAACAATATTATCAAAAGGAATGATAATATGTTGGGTTCAAGTCCCATGAATTTATTCGTAAGACACTTTTATATGGATAAAACATTGAGTTTGAATCTCAATGAACCATATTGATGCTATTATGATGGCTAAGGCAAAATATTGGGTATTTGGTGAAACATGTCCCATTAAATATGCTCCATTCCTTGAATTGAATGTGGTTGCAATAAATCATATGTATGCCTCAATTTGCTTTTGTAGTAGCTATCATAATTTAATATGCTTAATGCGTGATTATATTTCATTCCTGGGGAATGAGAAACTAATTAATGTAAACTTGCACTTGATTTTGATGGTATCACAACTCACCTCCGAATGAGGCAAAATAACTGAGAAGAGTTATTTTTAAACCTACTTCTGAAGTAGTAACTCTGACATTTATTCATGTAATAGTAAATCAGAAATTTACTAAAAAAAAGTACATGTCATGATAAATATGGTGTTTACTAGTATAAAAGTTCATAAGTTGATATGAACGATTGTGATATCTCGAAGATGTGTATATTGAGTATTAGACATGTATTGAAGAACTAGAAGATTCTTTAAAAATTGTTTATGTTGCTTGTTTTCATGATATGTTGGTTGGACCAACTAATTTTGGGATTGGATCCCTTAAAATCTGAAAAGTATAAAAGGTAAATAAGGGTCCGTTCACGTATCATGTGATATCTTCAAAAGATGCATCAGTAAGATAATCACATGTACATTCATTGTCAACCTGCAGTTTGACATTCATAAAGTTGCTTGCTCAATAAAATTGAGTTAAGAGCATAACTTTCAGATTGTGTAATCAAGATAATTCATCTTGATGATGATGGTTTGGCATTGAATGCCTTTGATAAATAGCTAAATCATTACTAATGAGAACAAAGCTTCATGTGTTGGTCTGAAATTTGATATGTGCATACAATAGCACTTGTATGTATTAGACCAATAAATTATGATTATTTCTTCCCTCTTAATTCGTTCAAGGTAAGGAACCAACTATTCCATCTAATAGTTTTAATGTGTGGTATACGATTAATGAATATACCATGATGTACAAAGATGAAGGATGTATATTAGTTTTGCTAACATAAGAGGGAGATTATAAGCAGCTATGAAATATATTAGGAATTATCATCAGATCCTCATTCAAAAGATAATTCTAGTCATATGCCGAACGCATCTCATATTTAAGCTATAAGTGTTACTATTTTGTGTTCATAAAGGACAAAGTTTATGCATGTGTGAAGTATGGTAGACCAATTGGTTCTAAATAAAATAATCCTTAGAAAGGATAAGGAGCAAATAATCATAATAAGAAGGCAACGTGCTCTTGAATAACCTACGACGTAACACTTTATGAAACCTTATGAGAGGTTCAGGTACCTGAAAATAATGAAGTGATGAGATCTCAAAATGTTATGTCACACTATGAACCGATATGAAATGATATATCACCAATATCTTTGATACAATATTTGTGCAATATTGTGAGATTACGAGGATCCAAATTCTACGTTTATTTAAGCATGCTGACGTAGAAACATTTATCAAGTGACATGAAAGGATGCCTCTTGGTAAGCATAAAACTTATTTGATTTGCAATCCAAACACTTGAAGATGTCACTAATGAAATGTTGAATATTGTCACTTGACAAAATTTACATAAAGACTTTTAAGGATTTAAAATGTTTGAAGCATATAAAAGTTTCTGGGAAACTTATTTATAATCCTTATATTGTATAAGCTTACAGGTTGAAAATTATTGAAACTCTTGGAGAGTTTTCAAAAGCAATAGATTATTTGCTAAAATAAGAAATATACCGAATTGGATTGGTTATAAAGTACCATATCTTAGTGCAAGTGGTGCACTAATGTATCTTGTGAATACTACAAGGCCTGATATAGCCTTTTCAGTTAATTTGTTAAGAAAGGTATATTTCTGCTCCTACGAGTAGACATCAAAATGGGATAAAATACATGAATTTATTTTATTCTAAAGATTGCAGTCCCGATCTTATTGGTCATGCTGATGTTGGGTACTTATTTGACCCGCATAAATCTCGATCTCAAATATGCAATATGTTAACATATGGGGACACTGTCATAACTTGGAGATATATAAAGCAGTGTATCTAGCCACTTCATTGAACCATGATGAGATAATAGTTATTCATGAAGCTAGCTGAGAATGTGTATGATTAAGGTCCATGATACATCTCATTCAAAAAAATGTGGTTTGAAATATGACAATGTACCCACAGTTTTACTACAGAGATAATGCAGCATGCATAGCACATCTTAAAGGAGGATTCATAAAAGGATATAGAACGAAGCACACTTCATCAAAGTTTTTCTACATACATGAGCTACAAAAGAATGTTGATATTAACGTGCAATAGATTCGTTCAATTGATAATATGGCTGATTTATTCACCAAATCTTCTCAAATTACAACTTTCAAGAAGATGGTGCACAAGATCGAGATGCAAAGGTTCAAGGATGTTTTTATTAGGGGGAGTTAATATGCGTTGTACTGTTTTTTCCTTTCAAGGTTTTGTTCCACCGAGTTTTTCTTGTAAGGTTTTTAATGAGGCAGCCGAAAGACGTATTGTTAGAGATGTGTACTCTTTTTCCTTCACTAGATTTTTTTTTCCATTGGATTTTTTTATAGTAAGGTTTTAATGAGACACATTATCTATCTAGACATTCAAAGGGGAGTGTTATAAATGTATTTACATTATAGTGAATGTCTATCAAGATCTATCAAGATCTAGTTGATATCTATCAGGATTTAAAGTATCTGTCTTTTAGTCAGAAATTAGGAGTATTTTTTCCTATAAATAGAGGGGTTTTATTCACTGTATATACAATCTTATGATCTCTCATCCTCAAGTGAAATAAGAATTACTGTCTAGTCTCTTTGTACTCTTCTTCTTTATTCTTTTATATTTCATAACAAAATATTAGTAGTAGTACGTATATTCTAATAGTAGTAATAGTGGAAGTAGTAATATATTATATTTTATAAATAAATTTTACTATATGTTAAATAAAAGATTAACTGTTATTTTATTATTATTATGATAATAATAATAACAATAACAATAACAATAACAATAATAATAATAATCCCATTGGTTTCAAAGTATTATCTGAATTCAAATATATAAATTATTAGATAAATATACATCACATTTTAAAAAAATAAGGATAAGAAAGAATAATAACAAACGAATCTTTTTTTAACAAATTATATATTTGAAAATTCGAATTTGAATGAAATTTGAATTGAAATAGGGTTCTAGGTTCTTAGCCTCTCTTGTATATACCCTTATATCATAAGCTTTATTGGTGAATTTATTTATTGCATTCTTTACATTTTTCATTTTAAAATTATTTTTGATTTAACAATTTTCCTTTTTATATGCAGGAAGGATATGACTTTTTCATATTCAACTTTCTCTGTTACCGTAAATGAAAAGGAACAAGTCCACATCCATAGATGTTATATCTATATATTTCTCGAGGTAATTCGCCTCTCACTACAAATGGTAACACCTTCCAAGAAGATAAAGAGAAAAAGAAATCGATAATAATTGAATCACAAATTTCAATAAGTAAAAGATTCATAGGTAAATCGATTTTCAATTAATACCATTTTTATTGTTTAATTTATGAAGAAGTGTTCTTGAGATTTTATTACATTTTTTAGTGATAATTTTGTTTTTGTTGTTGATTTGCAGAAGAGACAAAGAAGAATGAAAAGAAGAAAATAAAAGATAACTACAGAAGTAGAGTATGTTGGTATAGTTGGCAAGTTGTTTTATTTCATAATTTTTCTGTATTTAATTCAATTGTATGCAATTTATGATTGTCTGGTTTCTATATTTAATAACTACCACATTCACGTAATTACTTTACTAAGAGGCTTACAAATTTATAGATATTTGGATATTTAAATTTATTTATTCTCTTTTTATTTTACTAGCAAATTTACATTTATTTATAAACTATTTTAGTGATTTTGGGCATCATTTAGTTTCATAATATAGAGAAAGAAAATAAAAAATATAAAATCAAAAACCAAATGACAACCTAAAAAGATAATCTTTTAATATAATATCTTAAACATGTTGTACGCAGATTACATAGTTATTTTTTAAAAAATATAGAATGAATTTTTCATTTTATTTTTGTCCTTTAAATCCACATTCAAAAAAAATCCTTTTCTTATTGAATTCCTTATAACTCTTGGGACAAAGTCAATAAATTTAAATAAATAGCCAGTGTCACTATTTATATTTTATATTAATATGAAATTATAATTTAAAATATAGATAAATCTAAACAACGAAAAAATCATGGACGATGAAATAAAGGTTAAGAAATAAATTAAATTTTCAAAAGTATTATTCTTATAAAAAGTTAATAAGTTTTAACGAATTTGAGTAAAAAAATTTTAAAATTAAATATGACATAAAATTATATTTCGGTAGACGTGAAAGTGTCTGAGTAATTTTAAATGAGGAGATAAATTCTAACAAATTAGATTATTTGGAGTATTCTTCTAATTTTTATTTTATATATTTTATTATGCATAACAAAATTTATCTATTTTAATTTCTTTATTTTGAGATAAGAGATAAGAAACTCAACTGCTTCTGTATGTAACATAAAAGTTAATTTCAAAGTCACGTTAGAGAAAAATACACTAACTAGAATATAGTAGAAAAAAGTATACACTATGTAATGGAGGGAGGGGTTTAGATTTAAATATTATGAATAATATAATTAAAAAATTTAAATATATTATTTTTTAACAATTAACGAATTTTTTTTTATAGATTTTGTTAGAGTTAGCGGGATTTTGGGTGGGTGGGTGGGGGGGAGCGTGTAGAGAGAGGGAGAGGTATATTATTTTTTAGGGGTGGATATGGACGGGGAGGTGTAAGTGGGTGTAGATTTTTTTCCCATATTTTATTGAGAAATAAAATGAAAGTTAAACTTTTTTTCGAAAGGTAATATGATTTAACATATTCAAACAAGACATTCCATAATGAAATGATTAGACAATTTTTTTATATTATCTGTGCATCGCACGGGTACGTATACTAGTTAATTAAATAATAATTTATAAAATATAGTAAAAGACTAATTTGTCTAAAGCAGAGACTTTATCGGAGGGCAAAAGGTCCAAATGACATTTCTAAGGCCCTTCACACTTTTAATATAGTATAGATAGATATAGATATAGATATAGAAATAGATATTTTATGAGTAAAAATTTCCTAGATTTATGGAATACAACCAAAACTATATTCAAAAATCCACACGCCAACTTTTATTATAAAATAAATAGAGTAAAATGTTGTGCCCAAGAAGGAAAAAAAATCACCCGCTATGTATGTTAATAACCTTATCCTTTCAAACAGAATTTGTTGTATTCAGTTTGAGGAACTTGTTATTGTATTCCCCTATTATATTTTTCAGTCAAATTCTTATATATAAAAAATTATTTTTTCAAAGAAATCATTTTCTGGTTCAATATTTAGAACAAAACTAGTAATGTAAGAACAAAACAAGAGGAACAATAGAGAACAAAATAACAAGAGAACAATATAAGATGAGTTTCTTCTTTTTTTCAGGTGTATCAAACATCTTCAAGACCTCTATTTATAATATTACAAAGAGGGAATTCAAGAGGTGTCATTGGAACTCCCCGAAATCTGATCCCGAGACATCAGATGATGCTCAAGACTACAAGTAGCCTTAAGCTAGCCCTGTCTACCTTCTACTAGATCTGAGTCTCATAATAATGGGAATATAGACATAAAAGTCATACTAAATGCAGAAATTCATTTGAAATAAATGAGAATAGTCTTAATATAATTTCTGAAAACTAAATACTGTATGTCTGAATCAAATCTAGCAGTCTGACAAGCCTCTACTACTAATAACTAGAGAGTCACTGGGACAAACCCCCAGCTAACTCGAACTATCTGAAGGTTACGGAATCATCGAAACTGATAAGCTAAAAATAAACTGAATGACTAAGTCCCCAATCTATGAGGGCTCACCAACTATCGGATGTAGATGGAGATGCTCAAAAATCACCCACGCTGTTGAAACTGAGCACCTGAACCTACATTATGAGACAATGTAACACATAGACATATATGTGGATCAGTACTTTGAGAATGTACTGAGTATATAGGGGTGAATGCATAAGTAAAACATAATCTCAACATTTATATCAATTTACAAAAGAATGCATGCTAAATGTAAATAACTCACATAAGCTGGAATATCTGAAAGCTGAAAATCATAATTCATGAATAGTAAATCATACTTTATAAATCTAGTGAGTCATACCATTTAGTTCTAGAAGTTGTACTAGTGATCTGTTTGTAAATCACGTTGCCTAAGTGTAGAAAGGACTTACTTTTATATCTAAAATCTGAAAGCTGAAGTCTATAGATAATATCTTTCTGTAAAGCGTAATATGAATAAAGTTGTGAGCCTTTACACTTAGTTTTCTAAATGTTTTTCTTTACTAGTAGGGAATTCTATTAAAAATTGTTCTGCAAGGGAAAAATACTTTATATGAAGGAAATTCTATTTAAAACTATTCTGTAAGTCCTTACTGCTAGGGAGGTTCTTCTAACCTACATAAACAATGTGAGCTAACATGGAGTCCAACGTATTGTTCCCCTATTGGAAAAAACTCACGATGGGGAGAGGTGTCATACTCTTACCAAGGAGTATAATCTAAGCTAAGTGATCACATCTGTAACTGTCACCCATATTGGAATGTGAATAATCGCAGAATCTGTACCTACATTGGCTACGTAGTTCTGTGGAAGATAGGGCATGCTAATCCTACACTTCCCGCTCAATGCTAAATACTAGTCCCTTTAAATCTGTATGCTCATTCTGTTAGAAATCCACTGTAAAATCTAGTATAATGGTTCATTACGAAACCAATTATGCTTTTATTTAAGTCATTTTATAAATAAAGCTAATCTGAATTCTGTAATCTATAATGAATCTGTAAAGTGGATTCCAAATCTTATTTGAGGATCAAAAAGATCAAAACTTTACTGAAAATTTGTAATTAATCTTATCATAAGATGCTTAAAGCATCACTTTCTGGAAATATCAACATATAAACTTGGGCTTAATGACTCATGCATCAAGTTCATGTAAAGACATCACAAAGTTCATTCTTGATAATGAAAACAATGATAATTTATCTCAAAATCTGGATATTACTATAATAGGCATGAAAATATGAAAATAAACATGCAATTCATCTTCAAAATCTCTCAAAAACTCATAATCTTGCAAATAGCAATAGTGGGTATGAACCCTAATTCAAATCTCATGGATATTGATTCAAAATCATATGAATTTGTAATTAACACTTGGTTTTGGGCACAAGGATGGAAGAAGATCCTTGTTCATAAACCCCACATACCTTAATTGATGATTAAATGGAGAAACTTGAACTTTTGATTCTTATTTGAGTTCTTGAAGATGAATTCTTGATTATCTTGATTTGAGAATCCTCAATTGAGAGCTTTCTAGGAGAAACGATGGAGGAATTTGATTTTTGGAGAAGAATCGTTGGAGCTCTATGGTTTTCTTTTGAGAGAGAATGGATGAAAATAAGCATAAAGTGCTTAGAATTGGCTTAATCTTATATTTTTGACGGATTGGGAGCTTGGGAATTGACCAAAGAGCCCTTTTTAATTTTTGATCAGAACTAGAAAATTCTAACTTTGTATGCCACCGTAATGCACTACTATCACATTGGCTCACTGGATTCTTGACAATTGGGAACTGGCAAATTACCGTGACGCAGAGTTATCGCGGTACTCTATAGAAATGCCATTTAGGCTTTCGTCGCGATGCGGTTCCATCGCGTTGGCCTACTGGAAATGGACAACTAGGAAATTGGACCGCTCTGCGATGTGATCTTATCATG
This sequence comes from Capsicum annuum, assembly GCF_002878395.1. Lineage (NCBI taxonomy): Eukaryota > Viridiplantae > Streptophyta > Magnoliopsida > Solanales > Solanaceae > Capsicum > Capsicum annuum. The sequence goes on along the minus strand of NC_061112.1, from coordinate 70,142,855 downwards.
GGGGTCCACTGGAAATTGACAAATGAGAATTTAACCTTCACCGCAATGCAGTGATTGCTCAGGTGACACACTGCATTATTAAAAATGCCATAACTCCTCAACCGAGTATCAGATTTGGATAAAATTGGTACCGATGGAAAACTTATTCAATTATCTACACAATGAAAAGTCAAAATCTGGGAAAATTTCACATGTAACAAAAGTTATTCATTTTTGAAGCTAACACTTGACATTCTAGAATCAAAATTAAGCTAGGAAAAGTATAGGGTATTACAATATCTCCTCCTTGGGAACATTCGTCCACGAATGTGGCTATTTAAGTTGAAAATACTGAGCAATTTGGGGCTATAAGCTATTACACAAAACTAAAATAAACTGTATAACTGAATCTAAAATATATTGAGCTACTAAACTGATCTGCGAGGGCATGAATTTACATGAGGACAACTATATAGCTGAATCTAAGAATGGAAAAGAACTGAATAAAGGAAGACTATTACCTTCAGCTGAATTTGAGATCGTGGAGAAGAGATAAGGATACTTGGTACGCATGTATGCTTCTGTTTCCCAAGTAGTGTTTGACTAAGGGATCTTCTTTGTTCCTTGGTCTATGGATCTGATGATCAAGAGTCTCTACTGGAACTTCTTCATATGAAAGGCTATTCTGAATATCTGTACTTTCTAGAGGAACTATAATAGCTGAATCATCCATGCACTTCTTCAACAAGGACACACAGAATATCGGATAAACTGAGGATAAATCTGTGGGTAGCTCAAGTTCGAACGCCACCTTCCCAACACGACTCAAAATCTGGAAGCGACCTATATATCGAGGACTAAGCTTCCTCTTTTTGCCAAATCTGTTCACCCCTTTCATAGGTGAAAATTTCAAATACACAAGGTCCTCAACCTCGAACTCAAGACGTCTGCATAAGATTTATGACGACTCTGAGCTTCTTTCAATCTCTCCTGAATCAACTAAACTTTCTTCATGGCCTCAAATATGATGTCTGGCCCAATCAAAGCGGCCTCACCCACTTCGAACCAACTAATTGGCGATCTACATCTCCGCCCTTAAAGAGCTTCAAATGAGGCCATCTGAATACTAGCATGGTAACTATTATTATAAGCTAACTCAATCAACGGCCAATGCTCATCCTAACTACCTCTGAAATCAAGAACATATGCTCTCAACATGTCCTCTAGAGTCTGAATGGTCATTTTTTCCTGACCATTTATCTGTGGATGAAAGGCTGAACTAAGATGAATTTGGGTACCAAGACCCTTCTGAAAGGCTCTCCAAAACTGAGAGGTAAACTAAGTACCCCTATCCGAGATGATGCATAAAGAAACTTTATGCAATCTAACCAACTCTTTGATATAAAATTTGGCATATTCTTCAGCTGTGTAAGACGTGTGAACTAGTGAGAAATGCGTTGACTTAGTCAATCTGTCTATAATGACCTAAATCAAATCATGATGATGATGCGAATGGGGCAAACTAGTCCCAAAATCCATATTCACCACTTCCCATTTCCAAGTGGGGATACCAAACTCTTGAAATGTACCACCAGGTCTTTGGTGCTCTACCTTAACCTATTGAAAAGTTGCACACTTGGCTACAAAATGTGCTATATCTCTCTTCAGACCACTCTACCAATAGATTTCCTGCAAATCACGATATATCTTGGTGGCTCCTGGATGAATAGAATAACGTATACCATGCGCGTCCGCCATAATCCATTGCCTCAAATCATCAACACATGGCACACACAATCTACTCTGGTATCTCAACACATCATCTTCCCCTTGGGAGAAAACCTCTACCTTTTTGTCTTTAACTGACTCCTTCAGTTTGACCAAACTAGAATCCTTATCTTGCTTTTCTTTCACTTTCAAAACTAGAGAAGATTCGGAAATACTCTGAACCCAAATATTTCCTTCATCTGAATCAACCAATCTCACGACCAATCTATCTAATCGATGAAATTCCCAAACTAACTCTTTCTTATCATTCCCTATATGAGAAACACTGCCCATAGACAATCTACTAAGGGTGTCTGCCACTACATTGGCCTTGCTCAGATGATATAACATACTCATGTCATAATTCTTCAACAATTCAACCACCTTCTCTGACGAAGATTTAACTCATTCTGAGTAAACACATACTGTAAATTTTTGTGATCCGTGAACACATCAATATGCACCCTATAAAGATAGTGTCTCTAGATTTTCAAAGCAAACACAACAACAGCTAACTCAAGATCATGGTAGGGTAATTCTTTTTGTGAGGCTTAAGTTCTCTAGATGCGTAGGCTATGACCTTACCTCTCTACATCAACACACAACCCAAACCAACTCTAGAGGCATCATAATAAACAACAAAACTATCTGTACCATCGGATAATGCTAAAACTGGGGCTAAAGTGAGTCGAGTCTTCAGCTCCTGAAAACTCTTCTCATAGAAATTCAACCACTGAAACTTAACTTTCTTTTGGGTCAATCTAGACATAGGAGATGAAATAGATGAGAAACAATCAACAAAAAGTCTATAATAGATAGCTAAACCCAAGAAACTCCTAATGTTTGATGGAGAGATAGGCCTAGGTCAATTTTTTACAGCTTCTGTCTTTTAAGGATCAACTTTAATACCCTCACTGGAAATAATATGACCAAGAAAAGCTACTGAACTTAGCCAAAATTCATATTTGATGAATTTGACGAACAACTGGTGATCTCTAAGAGTTTGCAACACAACTCTAAGATAGTCTTATGATCATCCTCACTACAAGAGTAGATAAGGATATCGTTGATAAAGACTATAACAAACATGTCCAGATAATGTTTGAACACTCTGTTCATCAAGTCCCTAAAAGCTGCTGGGGCATTGGTTATCCCAAAGGACATGACTAGAAACTCAAAATGACCATAACGTGTTCTGAAAGCTATCTTTGGAATATCACTCTCCCTTACTCTAAGATGATGATAGCCGAATCTAAGGTCTATCTTGGAGAAATAACTTGCACCTTGGAGTTGATCAAATAAGTCATCAATTCTAGGAAGAGGATATTTGTTTTTTACTATAACTTTATTCAGATGACAATAGTCAATGCACATTCATAAAGAACCATCTGTTTTTTGCACGAATAAGATGGAGCCCTATGGAGAAACACAAGGCCTTATGAAACCTTTATTTAAAAGATCTAAAAGATCTTTGAGATGCTCTTTTAAATATTTAATCTTGGTAGGATCCATATGATATAGAGGAATAGAAATAGGCTGAGTATCTGGGAGAAGGTTAATACCAAATTCTATTTCCCTATCGGGAGGTAGCCCCGGTAAATCTTTGGGAAAAAATATCAAGAAACTCATAGTCCACACTTACTGATTGAACTGTTAGAGTCTCAAACTTAGTGTCCTTGACTCTAACTAGATGATAGGTATACCCTTTAGAAATCAACTTTTTGGCTTTAAGATAAGATATGAAATGACTCTTGGCAGATACAGAATTACCTTTCCACTCAAAGACTGGCTCACCTGGAAACTGAAACTTCACCACTCGGGTGCGACAATCTATAGATACATAATAGGAATAGAGCTAATACATGTCAAGAATAAGATCAAAGTCAACCTTATCTAACTCTATTAGATCTGCTAACATGATTTTATGAAGGACAGTGATAGGACACTTCCTATAGATCTTTTTGGCAACATCTGACTCACCTACTAGGGTAGAAACCAAGAAAGGCTTAGAGATCTTCTCAGGACATATTTCAAAATTGACTGCAACTAATGGGGTTACATAAAAAAAACTCAACCCAGGGTCCAGAAACACATAAACATCAAGATGAAAGACACAAAGCATACCAGTAACAACATCTGGTGAATCCTCCTGCTCCTGACAGGATGGTAAGGCATAAAACTAATTCTAGTATTGATTGCCATCGGTACTGGATGATGCACCTTGAGGAGGAACTGGGTAACCTAGAAGAGCTGGTGAACTAGCGGCCTGAGTCTGGGGACGAACATATCTGTTTCCTTGCTTAGCATGTGAACACTCTCTAATTCCATAACCCAACTTACCACAACCATAACAACCTTTCTGTCCAACTAAATACTCGCCAAGGTAATTCTTACCACACTTAGCACATAGAGGATAACTAAGCCTTCCACTCATACTATTCTGAGACCTGGACATAGAAGACTTACCCTACTATTTCTGTCTATCTTTGGGAGTGGGAGCACTAGCTAAAGATGGTGCTGGCATAGATGAACGATTCTAGAACTACAAATGATTTCCCCCTCCAAACCTAGTCTGGCCATATGCAAACTGTCCAATTCTAGGTTTTTAATTACTTTTCTCTTCCCTTCAACTTCTCTGCCTCAATCTGCTGAGCATGAATCATCAATCTAGCAAGATTTATATCTCTAATAAGCATGGCAGTCCTATACTCCTGACTACTAAACTAGACACTCCAGTAACAAACTTACTCATACTTTCCCTAGGATCAACCAGTATATCTGGGGCATACTTAGACAACTGATTAAACTTAAGGAACTACTCCTTTACTATCATCGAGCCCTACCTCAGGTTCATAAACTCCTTTAGCTTAGCTTCTCTCATTTCACATAGAAAGAACCTTTCTAGAAAAGCATCTCGAAATACCTGCCAACTTATAGGAACAGCATTCTCACCTCTACTATTCTTCCACATAACTACCCAATGATATACTACATCCTTCAATCTATAGAATGCTAACTCTACACTCTCCTTCTTAGAAATATTCATAATCTAGGTGATCTTCTTCACTTTATCTAAATAAAGTTGTGGGTCCTCACCTGCTTTCGACCCAAAGAACTCTGGCGGATTCATTCTCATAAAGTCTTTGATTCTGGCTGCTACTAAATCACCATTCTACTAAAACAGGACTACAGCCTGATGGTTGCCCTGAACATTGGCAGTCACTATCGAGGCCAACGCCTGAAAGGAAAACCTAAACTCAACCTGGGATATATTCTCATTCAGAGGATAAGCAGGCTAGGTGGCTGGTTATCAGTTCTGCGGGCGTTAGCTTAATAAGGAGGCATATTCAACTATCACGTAAAATCATGAGTTAAAAGTAGATAGAGATACTATAAGCACGATAGATTATGAAAGAAAGAGTTGATTTCCTCAGAACGTCCCGTAGCCTCTAGCTCATAAATGTGGCGCGCTTCACACCCATGATCAAGACTCTACGTAACTTAGTTTTTCAGAATTCCTAGGACTCTTATAAACCTTAGGCTCTGATACCAACTTTGTAATGCTCCAAAATCAGATCCTGAGACGTTACACGGTGCTCAAGACTACGAGTAACCTTAAGCTAACCCTGTCTGCTTTCTACTAGATCTGAGTCTCATAATAATGGGAACATAGACATAAAAGTCATACTAAATGCAGAAATTTATCTGAAATAACTGAGAATAATCTGAATATAATTTTTGAAAACCAAATACTATAAGTCTGAATTAAATCTAGCAATCTAACAAGCCTCTACTACTAATATAGAGAGAGTCACTGGGACAAACCCCCAGCTGACTCGAACTCTCTGAAGGATACTGAATTATCTAAACCAATAAGCTAAAATTAAATTGAATGACTAAGTCCCCGATCTACGAGGACTCACCAACTATCGGATGTAGATGGAATGCTCAAAAATCACTTACGCTACTGAAATTGAGCACCTGAACCTACATTATGAGACAATGTTGCACATAGACGTATATATGGATCAGTACTTTAAGGATATACTGAGTATAAAGGGGTGAATGGACAATTAAAACATAATCTTAATATTTATATCAATTTGTAAAAGAATACATGCTAAATGTAAATGACTCACATAAGTTGAAATATCTGAAAGATGAAAATCATTATTCATGAATAGTAAATCATACTTTATAAATCTAGTGAGTCATACCATTTAGTTCTAGAAGCTTTACTAGTGATCTGTCTATAAATCGTGTTGTCTAAGAATTGAAAGGACTCACTTTTATATCTGAAATCTGAAAGCTGAAGTCTATAGCTAATAACTTTACTGAAAATCTGTAATTAATCTGATCATAAGATGTTTAAAGCATCATCTTTATTGAAATATCAATATATAAACTTGGGACTAGTAACCCATGCATCAAGTTAATATAAAGACATCATAAAGTTCATGCTTGATAATGAAAACAATGATAATTCATCTCAAAATTTGAAAATTACTGCAATAGGCATGAAAATATGAAAATAAACATGCAATTCATCTTCAAAATCTCTCAAAAACTCATAATCTTGCAAATAGCAATAATGGGTATGAACCCTAATTCAAATCTCATGGATATTCATTCAAAATCATATGAATTTATAATTAACACTTGGTTTTGGGCACAAGGATGGAAGAAGATCCTTGTTCATAAACCCCACATACCTTAATTGATGATTAAATGGAGAAACTTGAACTTTTGATTCCTATTTGAGTTCTTGAAGATGAATTCTTGATTATCTTGATTTGAGAATCCTCAATTGAGAGCTTTCTAGGAGAAACGATGGAGGAATTTGATTTTTTGGAGAAGAATCTTTGAAGCTCTATGGTTTTCTTTTGAGAGAGAATGGATGAAAATAAGCATAAAGTGCTTAGAATTGGCTTAATCTTATATTTTTGATGGATTGGGAGCTTGGTAATTGACCAAAGAGCGCTTTTTAATTTTTGATCGGAACTAGAAAATCCCAACTTTGTATGCCACCGCGATGCACTACAATCGCATTGGCTCACTGGATTCTTGATAATTGGGAACTGGCAAATTACCGTGATGTAGAGCTATCGCAGTACTCTATAGAAATGCCATTTAGGCTTTTGTCGCGATGCGGTTCCATCGCGTTGGCCTACTGGAAATGGACAACTGAGAAATTGGACCTCTCCGCGATGTGATCTTATCATGGGGGTCCACTAGAAATTACAAATGGTATTTTAACCTTCACCACGACACAGTGATTTCTCAATTGACACACTGCATTACTAAAAATGTCATAACTCCTCAACCGAGTATCAAATTTGGGAAAATTATCGATGGAAAGCTTATTCAGTTATCTACAAAATAGAAATTCAAAATCTGGAAAAATTTCAGATGTAACAAAAGTTATTTATTTTTTAAGATAACCCTTGACATTCTAGGAGCGAAATTAAGCTAGGAAAAGTACGGGGTATTATAGTCCTAAACCTGACATAACTCATGAGAAGGTGGGGAAGAATATGCAGAGTAGATGATCAAAGGGGAGGTAGTGGAGGTGTCAGAGTTACTAACTTAATGGAGGAATTACACCTATTATAACCATTTACAATACTCCCCCTTGGATGTCCATTGATACAATATTCCTTGTTAAAACCTTACTAAGGAAAAATCCTGTGGGAAAAAAGTTATAGTGAAGGAAAAAAATACACATATATTCTTATACGCATTGTTTGTTGCCTTATTAAAAACTTTTCCATAAAAACCTATTGGAATAAAAACTAGGCTAAGGAAAAAAATTGCAGCGTGTACTTTACTCCCCCTGATCCAAACATCATTGGCACATCCCAATCTTGAATACCAATTTCTCAAATGTTGAGGTTGGTAATGCTTTATTAAATAGGTCTGCCAAATTTTTGGCCAACCAAATCTGTTGAACATTTATTTCATCTTTTTTCTCAAGATCATGAGTGAAATTTTTTTTTTAATAAAATGTGTTTTGTTCTACCTCCTTTAATGTAACCTCCCTTCAATTGAGCTATACATGCAACAACATCTTCATATAATATAGTTGGAATATCCTTATTCAAAGAAAATCCACATATTTCATGAATATGTTGAGTCATTGATGTTATACCCCGCATTTTTGAGCTAGTCTTTGAACCGTCATTCTTACGTGTATAAGTTATAATCCAAGTGATTTTCATATGAATATAAGTTTCATGATCTTTATACTAATGTGAAATGCTTATGAGGTTAAAAATGTCCATAGAAATCATTTAGAGCCAAGTTGAGCTTTGATTTATCCAAAATTTGATATTCGATTCTACAAGAGTCTACTTTAATGCTGTATAACTTTTGATATACATGGAATTTTTCAGCTAAAAACCCACCAAATTGTAGATAATTGAATCCGCTTTCCAATGATACCAATTTCTCCTAAATCCTCTATTCGAGCAAAAAGTTACAACCATTTTTATGAGAGGCAATAAGATGAGGCGATATGCCCGTGACGTGCGCTCTATCGCCCGCACCTATTTTCCAAGTTCTATTTTCTCATTTTTAAGGGCAAAGGGGTGTTTTCCTCAACCCTACTCATCAATAATAGATAATTAAAGCCTTAGGGAGCATTATTTGCCCCTTTATCCATAAATTATTTACAAGCTTCCCTCAAGAACAAACCCTAATCTCCATTTAAGAACTTCAAGACTCCATTACAATCTCTTCAAGAAAAACCAAGGTTTAGGTTCCCTAACCCAATAATCTCAATAAAAGCTTTCAATATCATCCCCTAGAGTTTCAAAATCAAGTGTTCTACATCAAATCAAGTCTATTAAGGTATTTAGGAGTTCATCCATGTGTTTTCTTTCACCCATGGAGCCCAAAAGCTCATTTTCAAGTTCAAAGTCATGATTTTTACATGTTAATATGAATTATATCCATGAAATTTCATGAATTTCAGTTATGTATCATGTTTACAAATGGTTTTTGTTGAAATTTCCTTGATATGTTCGAATGATGATTTTCACATGCTAAATCCTTAACCCATGTGTCTAATATTGAAAGTTATGTGATTTTCATGGTGTAACTACTCCCATGTTTAACTCATGATCCCCGTGTATTTGATTTCAAGTTATGAGTATATGTGTTTTCAAGTGGAATGAGCTAATACATATTTGAATGTTATGATCGTCATATCAAATCTCAAAATTGTTAATTGATTCGTGTAACTATGATATTTTCGCATGCTTGCTCATTCCTATGCATAAGTTTATGGTCCCCATATGTTTGATGAATTATCCTATGTTAAAGCTTAAATTAGAAATTATTAATATTGAATTCATGCTATTGCTACATGTCTAAAACTATCTCCATGCTTAGCTTGAACCATGAATTTCAAATGTTTGATGAAATGCCCAAGTGATGGGTCTCTTTAAATAATGACTATTTATCATGTCCTCAAAGCCTTAGTATGGTCCTGTTGTTATTGTTATCGAGTCCTAGGGGTCATAAATACCCAATATTTAGCTGTTATTTAGTTTTCTAGAATTTACAGAATGAATTTAATTATACCATGAGTGAGATCATTCAGTCAGTTAATATAGTCAATTGTCAGTTCAGTCAAGCTTAGTACAGTTTAATAATTTGACTCGGTTCAGTTAGGAGTAGGATTCAGCACCGAGCGAATCCAGGGATGGGGGCATTCCTTCCAGCATAGGGTTTGACCCTTAGTAGTAATCCTTGAGTAACAGAACTATGTAGCCAGCGTAGGTTTAAGGTATCTTCCTGCCAGCTTAGGTTGACACATATCTCATGAGTTTTCCTCTAATATAGGGTTACTCTTTAGTCCTTTAGGACCTCTGTCTAGTGGATCCACACAGCCATTGTTAGTACTCATGACATGGTATTGATACCCTTCCAACTGGGGTTACTGGTTAGACCCCAATTACCCTATTTGAGGCATGTCGGCTAGATGATACCTCCTACAGTCTTAGTTACAATACTCAGTACAGAGTGGAAATCAGTTTTACTTGACCATAGCATTCAATTATCAGTATTTCAGTACTTTAGTTTATAGATTATTTCAGTATCATGTTATATACTTAGTCTTGCATTCTTAGATTTCATAGTTTCATGCGTTCATATCCAATTATCTCATGTTGTTCAGTTAGTCCTTACCTCATATTCATAGTACTTCACAGTTCCAATTCAGGTTTTCAGACTAAGTACAGTCCAGTCTTTCATGACCAGTATTCAGCTATCAGTCATTCAGTTTATCAGTTAAGCTTTGTATATGTTACATTTGGTTATGTATGTTTAGGCATTCGTGCTTAGTATAATTGTATATTCAGATCCCCGGTGTTATGTCAGTTTCCATAACGTAGTTTCAGACTCAGTATTCATATAGTATTCATATTTTACTGTATCTCAGCTTTAGTTGTACTTATAATATAGAAGTAAAATTTTAAGGAATTAAGTGTAGTGATTCACCATCTTAACAGATTATGTTTGTTACTCATGTTTTAAGATATTTCATTTTTTAGTTTATTTCAGTCTCTTGGTGAGTCTACTTACACCTAATCATTCATGTTTTGAGATTACGCATGAAATTAGTTTTACTTATTGCATTCACCCCTGCATACTCAGTACATTCCAAAAGTACTGATCCACATAGTACATTCCAAAAGTACTGATCCACATATATGTCTATGTGCTACATTATCTCATAATGTAGGTACCAGTTATAACCTACATATCATGATCAGACAGTTGCAGTTCCAGCCAGCAGGTAATGAGTTTCTTATTTTGAAAACTCCAGACAGTTTTAGTTCATGTACAGTTCATTTATTTTTCATATATATTGATTAGTGATGGTTGGAGGTATGTCCGGACTATATGTAGTCAGTATAGTAGAGGCTTAATAGATGTCATTCAGAGCCAGTTATGTAAATTTGATTTCTTCCTTCAGATTTATCAGATTGTAAAATTTTATCAGTTACATATTATTTCAGATTTTTAGTATGTTTATGTTTTTGCATAGATGAACTTGTTATTTAATGTAATATATTTTAGTTGCTTTATAGTATGCCAGTTCATGGGTTAGCTTGGGATCACTTATCATTCCTAGCACCGTGTGGCATCCACGATGTACTCCCGGGGTGTTATAAACTTGGTATCAGAGCACAGAATTCAAGTGTCCAAGGGTGTCTATGAAGCTGTGTCTAGAAGAGTCTTGTGAAATGGTACAGAGACATTTGTACTTTTCTTTGAGAAAATGTTTCCCTTCTTTCAAGTCTTAGATCGTGCAGCAGAAGTGTTCTCTAAGAAAATTATACATATTATCATATTTCTCTATTCATGCCAACTCTGCCTTAGTTTTGAGGCAACATAAACAGTCAAGTTCAAATTCCTACAGATAGAGCTTTCTCAGACAGTCCCCACAGATAGTTGTGGGATTACACAGAGGCTCAAAAGTATCCTATCAATTCTGTCATGTTCCAAATTTTTATAGATTTTATTCATGACTATTAAAACTCGTGCACTAATCCAAGGTCAGATGTGCTTTCAGATCCCTCCTCTGAATCCTATGATAATATATTCTCTAGAGTTAGAAGCATAAACCCAGAAGTTTAGCAGTAGTAGAGTTTGGATAGCATTATCTATATTGAGCAAATTATGTATTTATAGGGCTAGTTGTACAAAAGGTGAATTAGTAGGCTTGAATAGTATATGCAAGAATTTAAGCTTGTTGATTCAAAATTAAGTATGATAGTGTGGATGTAAGTTATGAGATGTGATATTAGTAGTCTATGAAGAAATAGAAGCAGATGATGTGTTTAGTGAGGCAAATATGTGTCGAGAAGAGTGTAAATATGTGATGATGATTGCAGAAGCTAAAGAAAGTTAAGGCTAGTATATTCTATGGGAGTTTAGTATTTATGTGTATTACTCATACTCTAGAGTAAAGTGGTGGCAGTTCAATTTAGAGTTATTTAAATAGGGTCCCATAAGTCGATGGCTTAAGGCTAAGAGGCAGATGATAGAACAAGTAACCAAGTCAGGCTCTCAGATTCTATTAGTAGTGCCAGTATGTGTAGAAAAGCAGTAAGAGAGGATGATTCCCAACCTATTCTTATCTCAGTGAAAAGTTTTTCGGTCATCTCGATATCTACTCATGCCTTATATGTCAGTTCCACCATCACAACTTATATTCATGCGCTTTATATAAAATCATGTACGCTTCCAATTCTAGTATTAGGAGTTCCAGTTCACTCAGTAGTACAAATCATGTTCCATCAAATCATAAACTCCAAACTCAGGTCATGCAGCTCATGACTCATGTACTCATGCGTTATAATATGTTCAGTTCTAGTACCCATGCCATACTTTTAATGATCAGCAAAATTCATATTTATGTCATGTATGTCCTCAGTTCAGATCTCTCTAGCAAATTCATATCATTGATTCTTTATTCCTCAGGCCTCATTTGAGTGTCAAAGTTATTCTTTCATGTTTCAGGTCCTTATGCTCTAACCTTTCAGTGACCTCTCCTTATGTCATGATTAGTTGAAATTCCATGTGTGTTTTCTTGGGGTAGTGCATGGAAGTTTTAAGGATAGAGGTTTAGAGAATATGAGAAAGATGATTTTGTCGTTATTTCCTACAAGTTCATGTGTGGTTATAAAAAAAGGCTTGAATGTCATGTTGGTGTACAAGTGGAGTATATAGTTGAGTATAAGCTTTCAGTATGATTTAGTCCTTATAGCCAGCAATCTAATTTAGCGGTCAGACAGAAAAGTTCCTATGGTTTTCCATCTTTCCTATTCATGAGGTAATTCACGTCCATACAAATTTCAAATTCAGCTCAATTTATGCATATGCACCAGTTTCAAATTCCATATATTCAGTCATGATTTAGTCCGTAAGTATCTCATGCATCATCTCAGTCTTTTCTTAGTATTTAAGCCAAGTCAGTATCATTCGGGGGACAAAGTATCCCAAGGGAGAGATATAATACCCCGAGTATTAATGTCCTAAATCTTTTATCTTTTCTTCACGAAACAAGATCTAGCTTGAAGTAATGGTTACTCACAAGTGGACTCTCTCTTTTCTATCTCAACCTTATGACCATTTTTATGTCATCGCATGTATTCATGAAATAAGTTTAGTTCATGTATTATACTCAGAATCAGTTATGCAATCATGTTCCAAGTTATACATTCAGAATATGATCTCAGTTACCTTCGTACAGTATTCTCAGTCTAACTAGTCCCATTTGAGGACGAATGTTCCCAAGAGGGGATTTTTGGACTAGTCTTTGAACTGTCATTCTTATGTGTATAAGTTATAATCCAAGTAATTCTCAAGTGAATATAAGTTAATGATCTTTATACTAGTTTGTGAAATGCTCATGAGGTTAAAAATGTTCATAGAAATCATTTAGAACCAAGTTGAGTTAAGATCCTTTGATTCGTCCAAAATTTGGTATTCGATTCTACAAGGGTCTACTTTAAACGTGTATAACTTTTGATATACATGGAATTTTTCATCTCAAGACCCACCAAATTGTAGATAATTGAATCAGCTTTCCAACGATACAAATTTTGCCTACAGTATGTGTAATAACCCATATCTTTTCTAGCTTAAATCTGTCCCTAGAATGTTAAGGGATAGATTCCAAAATGAAGAATAATTATTTTATATGGAATTTTTTCATATTTAGACCTCCCATTGTGTGGAAAATGTAATAAGCTTTCCAACGATATAAGATTCGCCCAAATCCAACACTCGATGAAGGAGTTATAGTATTTTTAAGTTGACAGTGTGCCATCTGGGCACTTAGCGCGTCACGGAGAAGGAAAAATTCATAATTGTCAAATTCTAATGGACCTCCGCGATATTGGCACGTCGCAGAGAGGGCAAATTTTCTATTTGTCAATTTCCAGTGAGCCTTCACAATACTGGCGCATCGCACCAGTGGCTAAAATTGCAAACTAAAGGGCACCGCGATTGTGGTGCATCGCGGTGAAAGCCTAGTTCCCATTCGTCCACTTTCCAGTGAGCCACCGCGATAGTGGAGCGTCGTGGTGGCCACCCAGTTTGGAAAATATTGCATTTTTCAATCTCGTTTAAAAGCTTAAGGGGGGCATTTTGGTCAATTTCTAATCCCCTAATCCTTCCAAAACACAAGATTTAACATATTCCAAAGCATTTTATGCTTATTTCATCCATTTTCTCTCAAAAGAAAACTCTAGATCATCAAATCTCCTTTTCCAAGAAACCCAATTTCTCCATTAATTCTCCAAGGTAATTCAAGATTGAGATTTCTCAATTCAAAAACTCTAAGAATTTATCTCCAAAGCATCAATAGAGATTCAAGATTTAAGTTTTAGCATCTAAGATCATCAATTGAGGTATGTGGGGGTTTTCAACAAGGATAATCCTTTCATCCTTGTGCCCAAAACTTATTTTAATTACAAATTTACTGAATTTTATGTGATTTCCATGAAATTAAAGTTAGGGTTTATACCCAATATTGCTATTTATAAGATTATGAGATTTCAAGTGATTTAAGAGTTGAGTTGTATGTTTATGCTTATATTTTTATGCATATTTTAGGAATTTCCAGATTTTAAGTTGATTTATAAATGTTTACATTACCAAGCATGAATATTATGATGTTTTAACATGAAATTAATGCAAGGGTCATTAAGTCCTAATTAAGGATTTCTATTTCAAGATTGTTTGTTCTATGAGCACCCTATGACCAGATTATTCTCAGTTTTTGATAAAGATTTGACCTTTTGGACTTAAGCTAAGATAAAGAATCCACATTATTCATATGACTTGAGATTTAAAGAAAGAAAAGCATAATTGGTTATCTTGGAAACCCTTATGATATTTTTGAAATAAATTTCCTAAGATCCTGAGAATAAGAAAGGGAGTAGTATTTAGCACTGAGATTGGTATGTTACCAAGGTTTCATGCCCCAGAACTACGTGTCACTATAGGATTAAGATTATTTTCACTTCTACGTGGATGACTAAGATTGTGATCACTTAAGATAAGAAGTTATATTCTAATGGAAAGAATAGAACAACTCTCCCCAACGTGGGTAAGACGTTGGACTCCTTGAATGCTCACATGGTTTATGTCGGTTAGAAGAACCTCCCAAAAAGAAGTCCCCTACTCTTAAAACAGTCTATTGGCTTACAACTTTAAGATAAAGCATTTTCCTTTCAGCTTAATGATAAAGATTTTCAGAATAGTTTCTCAGAAAAGAATAATAGAAAGATCTTAGAAAAATAAGTGTAAAGGCTCATAAAGTTTACTCGGATTATGCTTTACAGAAAGATATTAGCTACAAACTTCAGCTTTCAGATTTTAGAATTTAGAGTGAGTCCTTTATACACTCAAACGGTATGATTTAAACGGAGAATACAAGTACAGCTTTCAGAACTAAATGTTATGACTCACTAGATTTATAAAGTGTAATTTGCTTATTATTATTTTAGATTTCAGTATTTTAGATATTCCAACTTATGTGAGTCATTCATATTTAGCATGCATTATTTTACAAATTATGATAATATTATTTACTTATTCCATTCACCCCCATATGCTCAGTACATTCCCAAAGTACTGATCCACATATACGTCTATATGCTACATTGTCTCATAATGTAGGTTCAGGTGCTCAGCCTCAGTAGCGTGATTGATTTTTGAGTATCTCATCTTCATCCCTGCAGTTGGTGAGTCCTTATAGTTTGGGGAGTTAGCTATTCAGATTTTCAGTTTGTTAGTAGATGATTTATTATTCATTTTAAATAGTTTGAGTCAGTTGGGGCCTATTCCAGTGACTCTCTAGCTTCAGTAAGTAGAGGCTTGTCGGACTACTAGATTCCGTTTTAGACTTTTGATTTAGTATTCAGATTTTTCGGTATTGTTTTACCAAGACTTGTGAGATTAGTATGTTTCATATTCATATTTCCCCCATGTTGAGATTTAGATTTAGTAGAAAAGCAGCCAGGGTTAGCTCAGGACTACGTGTAGTTCGGAGCACCGTGTGGCATCCCGAAAATCAAATTTTTGGGCATTACAGTATGCCAGTTCATGGGTTAGTTTGGGATCACTTGTGGTTTCTAGCACCGTATGGCATGCAGGGTGTACTCCTGGGGCGTTACAATTGATCTTAACCAAAGACACTCCCGGATCCTTCATGAATGAAATGATTTTTGCATGATTTGAAAAAGTTACAAATAATGTTTGCTTCATTGAACGTCGTGATATAGTTGTTCCACCATATGTAAATAAATAACTCGCTTGAGAGAGAGCCTTATACAGATCAGATAAGTATCCTGCATCTGTGTAACCAACCATTTCCGACTTGGATTCATTAAATAAATAATCCCAAGTCAATGGTTCCCTGAAGATATCTGAATATATGCTTCACACCATTCCAATGTTGTTTAGTTGGGAAAGAGCTAAATCATGCCAATAAACTTACCGCAATACAAATATTTGGTCGAGTCTTATTAACAAGATACATTAATGTCCCAATTGCACTAAGATATGGCGTTTCATCGCCAAAAAGCATTTCATCATTTTCTTGAGGTCAAAATGGATCTTTGTTTATATCAAGCGACCTCACAACCATTGGGGTACTCAATGGACGTGATTTATCCAGGTAAAATCACTTTAAAATCTTTTTAGTGTATATTGACTGATGGACAAAAATTTCATTTATCAAATGCTCAATCTGTAGGCCGAGGCAAAATTGTCTTTCCCAATTCTTTCTTTAAACACTCAACAGGTTTTGAAAGCTCTTTAGGAGTATCAATGATATTTAAGTCATCAACATACATAACTATTATAGAAAATTCAGATCCAGTCCTTATAAAAACACAAGGGAAAATAGGATCATTTTTGTACCCTTCTTTTAGCAAATATTCGCTATGACAATTGTACCACATCCGCCCTGATTGTTTTAATCCATATAAGGATTTCTGAAGTTTTATTGAGCAAGTTTCTTGTAAATTTTTATATGCTTCAGGTACTTTGAAAGCTTCTGGGATTTTCATAAAAATATTGTTGTCCAATGAGCCATACAAATAGTTCTTGACAACATCCATTAGGCGCATATCAAGATTTTCATGAACTTCAAAATTTATTATATATCTTAAGGTAATTCCATCCACCACAGGAGAATATGTCTCCGCATAGTCAATGTCAGGCCTTTGCAAAAAAACTTGTGTCACAAGTCATGCTTTATATTTTACTTCACATTTTTTATTTCGTTTTCACACAAAAACCCATTTGTACCCCACTGGCTTGACACCTTCAGGTGTTCGGGTTATTAGTCCAAAAACTTTACGTTTTTCAAGTGAAGTCAATTCCGTTTGAATTACATCCTTCCATTTTAGCCAATCATTTCTCTATCTATATTCATTGATAGATTTTGATTCCTAATCCTCATCTTGTTGCATTATTTCAGTAGCAACATTGTAAGCAAAAATATTGTCAACCACAATATTATTTCAATTCCACCTGTTTCTCGTCGAGACATAACTTATTGAAATTTCTTTATTCTCATTAATTTCAAGTATTTTAACCTCCACAGTGGCCTTATCATTTGTTAGATCTCGAAGCTCTTTTTGAGAAATTTCCATCATATCATGATCATTTTGATCATTTATTTCTTTTATTTTTTGAGGATTTTTATCCTTGGAACCAATTGGTCTACCATGTTTCAAACGTGACTTAGACTCATTTGCATTGACCTTTTTTCTATCGGGATATTAACTCGAACTGGAGCATTCACAACTGGAATATAAGATTTAGTAACCCTTGGAAGGTTAGTAAATGCATCTGGCAGCTGATTTGCAACATTTTGCAAGTAAAGTATCTTCTGAACCTCTTGCTCACATTAATTTGTTTGAGGATCTAAATGAGATAGTGATAATGCATTCCAATTTATCTCATGTTTTATTTGCTTATGTTCTTCCTTAATGTTGGGTAAACTGATTTATCAAAATGACATCAGCAAATCTTGCCGTAAACAAATATCCTATCATAGGTTTAAAATATTTTATAATGAAAGGAGATTCATACCCAACATATATCCCCAACCTTCTTTAGGGTTCCCATCTTTGTGCATTGTGATGGAGCAATTGACACATATACCGCACACCAAAAAGTTCTAAGATGGTAAATGTTTGGTTCTTGACCAATATCCAAATATAATGGGGAGAATTTACGATAAATGATTGGCCTTATGTGCACAAGTGCTGCTGCATGCAATATAGCATGCCCCCATGTTGAAACAGGAAGTTTTGTCCTCATTAACACCGGTCTAGCTATCAATTAAAGACATTTGATCAATGATTCTGCTATACCATTTTAAGTGTGAACATGAGTAACGTGATGCTCAACTTTTATTCCAGTTGACATACAATAATCATTAAAGGGATGAGATGTAAACTCACTAGCATTATCAAGACGAATAGTCTTTATCGCATAATCTGAAAATGATGCTCTTAACCTTATTATTTGAGCCACCAATCTCGCAAAATCAATATTTCAAGTTGATAATACGCACACATGTGACCATCTTGTAGATGTATCTATTAAGACCATATAATATTTGAAAGGTCCACATGGAGGGTGAATTGGTCCACATATATCACTGTGTATACATTCCAAAAATTTAGGAGATTTAATCCCAACCTTAGCTACTGATGGTTTAATCATCAATTTTCCTTTAGAAGAAGCAGCACAAGAGAATTTCTTTGATTGAAGAATATTTTGATTCGTCAAAGTATGTCCATGTGAATTCTCTATAATTCTATGCATCATATTAATACTGGGATGGCCCAACCGGTCATGCCAAATAATAAAATCAATACGCTCTATAAACCTTTAATTTACTATGGCATATGATTCAACCATACAAATACTTGTATGATACAATCTAGAAGAAAGTGTAGGTAGTTTTTCATGCACAATTTTTTTTCATCTTTTATTGTAGTAATATAAAGATATTCAATCTATCCTTCATTTGCAGTCTCAATATGATAGCCATTTTTGGCGAATAACCT
This sequence comes from Capsicum annuum, assembly GCF_002878395.1. Taxonomy (NCBI): domain Eukaryota; kingdom Viridiplantae; phylum Streptophyta; class Magnoliopsida; order Solanales; family Solanaceae; genus Capsicum; species Capsicum annuum. The sequence continues at coordinate 70,124,001 of NC_061112.1, read as the reverse complement.
TGAAACGTAACAAGTTTCTTTGAGACTTACTACAATATAATGCATTATCAATGACCAATATTATTCTCCAAGTAGTAATAAGGTCACTCTTCCAGAGCCCTCAATTAATTTTGTACTACCGGATATTGTATTAACATAGGTTATTTTCTTAATTAAATTAGAGAAATATTTATTTTCTCTTAACATAGTGTGAGTTGTAGCACTATCAAGAAGGCACATATCTCCAATACTCATCTTGGATACAATTGAATATTGGAAAAATTTAATTATCTTCACAAAATAAAAATACATGATAAGAAATTTGAAATCTCACAATCTTACGATAGAACTTAAATACTTTTTTCTTGAAACGTAAAAACAAGATAATGGAAAAACATGATAAAAAGAAAAAACATAATAAAACAACATTATTTGTTTCCCCAATAACTTGATCAAGATTTAGTTTTGATCTCCAAAGAAGTCTTCCACTTCCAAATGAGTTATATCATCAAGGCCATCAAATCATCATCTTTCAAGACCAAGTTTGCCTCAACATTGTCATCATGTTTTTGTGAAGGTCCTTCCTCATCACCATTTTTTAAAGTCAACTGTGACTCCATTCGGGCATTAGAAGAGGTCCCACCTTCATTTCTCTTTCTTTTGAAAGATTCTTGATAAAAAGCCTAGCAAAATACTTAGGCGCCCGACATTCATTCATCCAGTGGCCTTTCATGCCATAACGATGACAATTACCTCTTGAAGAATTTTTTTAAGGACTCATTTACTTCTCCCTTTTCTGGTTACCACCACCACGATGATTATTATATCATCCCCTGCCATTGCCACGACCACGCATATTATTATGACCTCGATCTTGCCATCTTTCAAGCTGGCTATGTGCTTCTACCCCATTTTCTTCCGGTAGTGGAGCAGCTCCAGTGAGACGAGCTTCAGGATTTTTCATCAAAAGGGCATTGTGTTGATCAGCCACCAGAAGGCATGATATCAATTCAGAATACTTCTTAAAACTCTTTTCACGGTATTGCTGCTGCAATATCACATTTGAGGCATGAAAAGTAGTAAGTGTTTTTTCCATCTTGTCCTCATCATTTATAGTTTTCCTACATAATTTCAATTAGGAAACAATCCTAAATACAACAAAATTATATTCAACAACGGTTTTAAAGTCTTGAAACCATAAGTGCATCCACTCATAACGAGCTCTAGGAAGTACCGTAGCCTTTAGGTGGTCATACATTCCCTTCAAATCAGTACACAATTCAAGTGGATCTTTCACTGTAAAGTATTCAACCTTTATTCCTTCATCCAGATGATGACGAAGGAAAATCATAGCCTTGGCCTTGTCCTGACTCGATGTTTTATTATTTGGGGTAATAGTAGCACTAAGACCCTTAGCAGCTAGGTGAATCTCAGCGTCGAGAACCCATGACAAGTAATTTTTTCCAGAGATGTCAAGTGTCACAAACTCAAGCTTTGACAAATTTGACATGATAAAAACTATCATAAAAATAATGAAGTTAGACAACAATACAATAACATAATCTCGAAATAGTAAACCCTTTTTTTGTAAGAGTTAATACTTTTTTTTAATAAAACAGTGCGTTACTCTCTTTTTTTTTCACAAAAAACAAAGCCTTTTAAAATACACTATAAAAACATCAACCCAAATAATAACTATAAACAAAACACAAAATATGAAATAAAAATTACACCAAAAATGTTACAGCCTAACAATTTTAAAATTAAATTTCATGTTGTATATGATAAATTAAGTGCTAGAGACATAAAAACTATGATAGTGAGAAAAAAAAAGTGGCAAAAACTTAGTATATCAAGCATGTAACATATTTTTCTAGTATGCATATAAAGGTAGCCAATGCTATTATATTATTTTATTTTTTCATGCGTTACCTTTAATGTTAAAATAAAAAGTTCGGTAAAGAAAATAACAAACTGCAATGTTCAAGACAAATAAGTTGATTATGCCTAATGGATTGAAAACTTGAAAAAGAGTAGAGTCGTGTTGATAACGTGTTTCAATATAAGAACAAGACTAGTAATGTAAAGAACAAAACAAGAGGAACAATAGAGAACAAAATAACAAGAGAGCAATATAAGATGAGTTTCTTCTTTCTTTCAAGTGTATCAAACATCTTCTTCAAGACCTCTATTTATAGTATTACAAAGAGGGACTTCAAGAGGTGTAATAAATATGACATTAACTCATGAGAAGGTGGGGAAGAAGGTAGGGAGTGGATGATCAATGAGGAGGTAGTGGAGGTGTGGAAGTTACTAGCTTAATAGAGGAATTACACCTAGAAGTTATGGAGGAATTATACCAAGAAGTTGTGGAGGAATTACACCAAGGATTTATGGACATCAACATTATTACAATCATTTACAATTTAGATTTATAGTACCATATAGAAGAGCGGTAAATCAGGCACCTCTTCGTTGACGTACCTGCTTGCTCTGTGATTTTATTATATCACTCGTAATTAATTTTTATATGCTATTTAGATATTAAAAAATTAATAATATTTAATAAAAAATATAAAATAAATATTTATGACATGTTTGCTTCAACTGTTATAACCGCACATGTTCGTCGACATGCCTACTTGCTCCGTGATTTTACTATATCACTCCTCATTAATTACTATATGTCATTTATGTATTAGAAAATTAATAATATTTAATATAAAATAAAATAGACATTTATGACATGACTGTTTTAGCTATTTAATATTTAATAAACAAAATTAAAATAGACATAAAATGATAAATTAACAATCGATGTCTTAAATTAACTTGACAACTTATATGAGACCAACTTAAATTTTTTTCAAAAGTACTTTTGATAGTAATTTTGTTATATCACTTCTAATTAGTTATTATGAGTTATTTAAGATATGTCAGCTTCACTACTTTAATTGTGATATTTGATTGACTCTTGCATATTAGAAAATTAATCATCTTTAATAAAAAGAAATAGACATTCATGACATGTCTGCTTCAACCATAATTTTACTATATCACCTTAATTAATTGTTATAAGTCATCTAAGTATTAAAAAATTAATAATATTTAATAAAATAGGTAAAATTAACATAAAGTAACAAATTAACTCTTGATATTTCAAATTAACTTGACATCTTATATGAGGCCACTTAAATATTTTTTACAATTATTTTTTATAGCAATTTTGTTATATCACTTCTAATTATTTATTATGAGTTATTTAAGTCATGTCTGCTTCGCTACTTCAATCGTGATATTTGATTGACTCTTGAAATTATATTAGTATCACTTATATTGGAATAGAAGAAAAATTATTATAAATCAGAAAAATTAAAAATTTAAATTATTTTTAAAATATAACTAATTATCAATACCACAAAAGTTCGCACAAAGAGAGTATTATAAATTACAATAGCTAATAGTTTAAAATAGTAGATTATAATGCCAAAAAAGTATTATAAATTACAATAGCTAACAACTTAAAATATCTAAAAACATATTAAAATATAATTGATTATCTAAATTTTATTTATATCATAGAATTGAGACAAAAAACATCATATATTAGTAAAAATTGTCAAATTGACTCCACATCAGTGCAACGTCCAATGAGGCATTCAATGAGGATAAAATAATAATTCATCCATCTCAATTTATGTTCTAATGTTCAAATTTTATGGAGCAAATGAATTTTACTCTTAATTGTAATTTTTTCCTATGCATTTTAGTTATTAATTATTATGACTTATAGTAATTGTAATTTTTATGTAGTTTACAAATATTTAAATTTTATTTCAAAAAATCTTGAGTATAAAATCACATTCAAAATCTAAAAACATTATATGACACATAATTTTTTAGAAAGAGGGAAGAAGTAGTTTTTATTGTTTTTATTATTACAAAGTAAAGGCTCGTAGCGGTCTTTCAATCACACTTCTAGAAACTCAGGGCTTTAAGCTAAAATTGACAAAAGAGTTTGAAAATGAGGTGTAGGTGACTCGAGTCTTAATAATTGAGTGGAGGTGACAATTACTTTATTATATATTAAGAAAGTTGAAAAAATTAAAAATAACCCACAAGTTTTTAAATTTACACTTTGATCCAAATATTTGTTAATATAATGGAAAACGGAGGGAGAAAAATGTGTGTCTCTCTCTACTCATCTGTTGTTGTTTTCTCTCTCTTCATGATTTTTGTTGTTCATTATTGCTGCTACTTTATTCATCATCTTTTTCTTTATTATTATCATCTTCTACTTTATTAGCATCTTCATCTTCTTCTTGTCGACCATTGCTGTTGTTTTTACCGCTACTGCTACTTGACCAATTTTTTAGCTGAAATTTTATTTCGTATATCACTTTCCACTTTGTAATTACTTCATAGGTGACTTTGAAAAGTAAAATTATGATTTTTAGATGACACTACTACTATTATTTTTTCAACAATGGATAGAACCCATTCATGAATACAACATAAGAGCCCATAATTTAAATAAATCACTCAGTCTGTTGCAACAGAAGACTCATATGTTGGATTCATATTTATGGTCCTATAGTTCCCATAACATGAATCAAAAAGATGGGTAATCTGTTGCAACAGAATAATTATCTGATGCAATAGACTAGTTATCTGTTGTAACATATTACTTATCTTTTACAATAGATGAGTAATCTGTTGCAATAGAATATTTATCTATTGCAATAGACTATTTATCTGTTGTAATAGATAATTATTCTGTTGTAACAAATGAGTAATTTGCTTAGAACAATACAATACAAATCATGCCACAAACCCAACAAATAACCAATATATTTCAACTCTTGCTATTGCTACTAGATTCAAATTATTCCTTAATCGTTGACATATTTTTTGAGAAGAAGAAAGACATATTGAAAATTAAATAAGAATTAAAACATCAAAGTCGATCAAACATAAATTTTTTTATTAAACAAAAACAAATAAAGATACATAGGCTAAAAGAAAAAATAATCTAATTATTATTATTATCGTCATCATCATTATTATTATTGCCAGCTTGCCAATTTTCAACCGGCAGCAATAGGGCCCTCCTCAGCCTGTGGATCTTCCGAAGCATCCTTGCTCTCATGGTGCCCAACTCCCACTGTAGGTCATGAACCTGCCTCCGAAGTTCCCGCACGGCATCCTGTAGAAAAGCAATGTTCCACACTGGATCAGTCATATCTAGAACACATATGAATTGACAAAAATATAAAAACAAAAGTAAAGAAAAGAATCCAAATGTACTACAACGTATACTACCAATTGGGTATATTTACACACAAAGAAAGAAAAAACTTACCTGAGTCAGAGAAGAGAAAGTGGTTGAAGGTGTAATATGAAAGGTAAGATGTAAGAAATAAATAGAGTGTAGTAGAATAAACGAATGAGTAAGGAGGGACCTATTTATAGAGGATCGAATTTGAATGATTTAGGAAAAAAGGCGCGACTATTCACCTCCATTTATTAATTACATATTTGGTTACTGTGAAAAGTTATGACTTAATTAAATCAAGCTGCTGACTGACGTTTTGAATATTATAATAAGTCATGAATTTTCACCTTATTATTATTAATTAGTTCTTTCCAATAATCATTTTTATTGAGTTATGACAATAGATTCTATATCTGTTGTATCAGATAACCCATCTGTAACAACAGATATATCCTCTATTGTAACAAATCGACAGCTTGTTACATCAGATAATCTATAACATATAATCTATCTTTTTTTTAATAATCATCATATCATTAATTCAAATTTGGTGAATTTTTCATTCTATAAAATAAAAAAATAGATTTAAAAACAAAAATGGCAAAAAGTCACTACTTGTCTCCTATTTAATATTAACATCAATTATTCAAATTAAATAATCATTTTTTAAGGTTATAAATTGTGTTTATCATTTATTTTCTTATTATTTTCTGTGTAAAGAAATGACTTAATTAAATTAAACTGGTGAGTTTTTTCATTATTGTGACAAGTCATGACTTTTCAGCTTATTATTATTAATTAGTTCTTAAATTTAAATAACTTTTTTCTCAATTAAAAAATTGAAGACACCTTTTCAATAACTATTTTTTTAATAAAATAATAACCATTTTTATTGAATTGTGGTAACAGATTGTATATTTTTTGCATCAGATAACTTATTTGTGGCAATAGATATATCATCTGTTATAACAAATCGATCATCTGTTTTAGGAGTTTTTTTATTTCTTCTAACAGTTGATTCAACAACCACAACAGATGGGAAATTTGATGCATCAGCTTGTTTTGAATGTGTTAGACAAAAAAGTCACGGCTATTCACCTTTTTTTAACAATCATCATATACCTTAATTGATCTAATGTTGTGACTTTTTATTATATAATAAATAAATAATTTTAAAAAATAGATTTAAAATAGAAATGGTGAAAAGTCACGATCACTTATTAAAATTAAATAACAATTCTTTTACGATTATAAATTGTATTTATCATTTATTTCCTTATTATTTATTTACGAATCACTTTTCATATTAAATAATTGAAAAATCATGACTTCTCACCCTCTCAATAGCAATAACCATTTTTTATTAATAACCATCTGTTGTAATATATGATCCATCTGTCGCAACAAATTAACCATCTATTGCAACATATGGTTCATCCGTTGCTACAAACGCTCAATCCTTACCTCCAACCATCGACATGTTGAGAATAAGGAATAGACAGAATGAAAATTAAATTTTAAATAAGAAATAAAAATACAAAGTCGACCAAACATAGATTTTTGAATCCATTATATACAAATATATACAATAAAAAAAAGCATACCCTTGGGTAGATCCGATATAAAAAAAATACATACACTAAAATAAAAAACATAACCTAATTATTATTATTACTACTACTACTACTACTACTACTACTACTACTACTACTACTACTACTATTATTATTATTATTATTATATTATTATTATTATTGTCAACCGGCCAATCATCATTCGACAGCAGCAGGGCCCTTCTCAACCTTGCTCTGAAGTTGCTCAACTCCCTTCGGAGTTCATGAATCTTCCTTTCAAGTTCCCGCAAGAACTCGAGATGAATCACCTTGTATAAATATAGATCAACCATATCTAGAAGTGGACTAGAATGAACGAGTAAGGAGGGACCTATTTATAAGGGATTTAATTCGACTAGGTTAGTTAAAAGCCACGACTGTTCACCTCTTTTTTAATAATTACATCCCTTAATTAAATAAAAATGGTGACTTTTCGAATATGTAAATTAAAAAAATGAATCTAAATACAACTTTTATCTTTATTGTATTTCGAAAAGAAAAGAAAATTGCTTTAAAATAAATCCAACAGATGGGTAATCTGTTGTAAAATATATTCTATCTGTTTGATAATTTATAACATATTGACAATCTGTTGCAACAGATGGATATATCTATTTAATTTTTCCAACAGATAAGTCATATGTTGCAACAGATTGATTATCTATCGTAACTGATGTTTATAATTGTTTGATAATTTTAACAGATGTGTCATTTGTTGCAATAGGTTAGTCATCTATTTATTCAAATTAAGCCATAAATGGGCTAGGAAGAATAAGGTGTGTGCAGATGGATGGATCCACTTTCATGTGTGAGAGTAATGTATTACTGATAAGGTCATCAGGACAACACACATAAAGTACAATGATTTTTTGTGAATGCAGTTCTTAATCGATTAGGCATTGATCATTCAAACAAGATCCTGCATTGTACAGTTAAGTTTGATAGGTTCGAATTGATAAGGCTGAGGGGGCTATGATGATGGTGTTGATACCCTGTTACGAATTAATTACGGTTGTTGCTCATGTTTATGTATGTCAAGTTTTGAGAAGGGATCATTATTTGGTGTCATTGCAAATATCCAATAGCGATTGGACTTAACTTTAAGTGTACATTGGACTCTAAGAAGACCTTCAATGCCTCGCACTGCATTAAACAAGAACGGAAAACCAATAGAAATTCCCCTGGCCCAAATTTATATGGGAAGGGTTGTTTGAGAAGAGGATTATATGCCAGATGGAGCCATAGCAGAATACATGTGATGGAAATAGAAATTGATAAAAGACTATATCATCTGAGAGCTAATTGAAGAGGAAACATAGGGTACCAAGGAACTTCTAGCGAATCTGGCTGATGAAACTAAATTTAAACATGAGAAATATGAATCAAGCGCAAATTTAAAAGTGTATCCAGTAATGATAATTCGTATACTGTCTCTCTCAAAGAAAAATAGTGCAGATGGACACTTTGCTAGGGAGTTATGACTAAGAAGCATGGTCAGGATGATCACCTACATAAAAAATAATAAAACACCAAGAAAGCAGCTTTGTGGAATGTAGTAGGTCAAGAAAACTTGTGCCAAGAACAGCTGCAGTAAAATAAGGAATCAAGCGAAGGCAGCAATTTCTGAATTTTAAAATGCATCCCATGCCTTGTTGTTTGTGGTTTCGATTAGGTCCACTGCTATTGACATGATTGGAACCACAAATAAGATTGAAAGATGGATTGAGTATCATTACTTCCTTAGCAATATGGATATGATTGATTGTATTTTCTTGCCTTAGCATGCTTTCAACAAATCTTGGAGAAGATCAGAGGCTTTTTGTAGTATGTGAATTCGGATAATTTTCAAGCTTGCCTCCAGCTTGCTGATACGGTATTCAAGCTTGTCATTGCCATATTTAAGGTTAGTATAGAGTTCTTGGTGTTTTGTGAGCTCATCAATAAGGAACACTTCCTTCGAAGTTGTGGCATTGTAAAAGGCCTTCAGAAGTCTTCCCGAACATTTTTTTCAGAAGGCTTAAATGATACATAGAGGGTCGCTATGTTTGTTTTAGGTCAACATATTGATGTACACTCAAGCAGTGGTCCCAACAATTGAACAACTCACATTCTCGAGCATTATTCAGTGTAACTTGTTCAACCAACCTTTATTGGATTTGATAGGTTAATGAGCCTAGAATTACATAACGTTTGGTGTAAATTGATTCCACTAATCCTATAGCTTAAACGCTAGGAAATAACTTATTTTACTATAGGATTAGTGGAATCAGTTAAGATCAAATGTTACATAATTCCAGGCTCATTAACCTATCAAATCCTTTGAAGGTTGCGTTTAGCAAGCTGCATTGAACAATACTAAAGAAAGTGAGTTGTTGAACTGTTGGGACCACTGATTGAGTGTGCATCAACACGTTGACCTAAAACAAATATAGCAACCCTCCATGTATCATTTAAGCCTTCTGAAGAAAGTGTTCTGGAAGCCTTCTAAAGGCCTTTTACAATGCCACAACTTTGAAGGAAGTGTTCCTCATTGACAAGCTCACAAAAGACCAAGAACTCCATACTAACCTCAAAAATGGAAACGACAAGCTTGAATACCAAATTAGCAAGCTGGAGGAGGGCTTGAAAACTATCAGGATTCACATACTACAAAAAGCCTCTGATCTTCTCCAAGATATTTTGAAAGCATGTTAAGACAAGAAAACACAATCAATTATATCCATATGGCTAAGGAAATAATGATACTCAATTCACCTTTCATTCTTGTTTGTGGTTTCAATCAGGCCAATAGCAGTGGACCTAATCGAAACCACAAGCAACAAGGCATGGGATGAATTTAAAATTCAAAAATTGCCTTCGCTTAGATTTCTTATTTTAACTGTAGTTGTTCTTGGGGCAAGTTTTCTTGACGTACTGTACATCATTTCAACCTTTGTTGCTCGAAAAGCTACTTTCTTGGTATTCCATTATGTTTTATTTAGGTGTCATCCCTACCATGCTACCTAGTCACAACTCCCTAAAATAGTGCCCAGCTATACTATTTTTCTTTGAGAGAGACGACAAACGAATTTTCATTTTTGGATGCACATTCATATTTGTACTTGATTTAGATTTCTCATGTTCTAAGTCAATTTCATCGGCTAGATTCGCGACAAATTCTCTCTTATACTATGTTTCCTCTTCAATTAGTTCTCAGATGATATAATCTTTATCAACTTCCCTTTCCCCACGCAGGTATTCTCCTAGCGCACCTTCTGATATATAATTATCACCTTGAGCAATCCAACCATATAAATTTAGGCTAAGGAAATAACTATATTGATTTTTGTTCTTGGTTGAAGCAGTGGGAGGCTCCAAAGGCCCTCTCAGAGTCTAGTGCACCCTAAAAGTTAGTCCAACTGCTATCGAATCTCTTTACAATGCCACCAAAACTTGATCACTTCACAAAGCTTGACATATAGACATGAGAAACAACCATCATTAAATCTTAACAGGGTATCAGAACCATATTCATGGTCCCTCAGCCTTATCAGTTCAAACCTATAGAACTTAACTGTAAAATTGAAGATATCTTATTTGAATGATCAATGCCTAATTGGTAAAAAACAGCATTCACAAAATCAGTGTACTTTATATGTGTTTTTCATGATAACATTATCAGTAATACATACCTCCCACATATGAAGTGGTTCTATCTGCAAGCAGCTTATTCCTCCGAACCCATCTTTAATGTAGTGGCCTCTTGTGTTGTTCAGGCAAAAGTTGATCAACTTTTATTTCCTTATATCTACAAACAAAAGAAAAATAATTGATGTCAAACAAGAGAAGAATAAAAAAAACACTATCCATCTGTTGCAACATATTACCTATCTATTACAACAGGCTCTACATCTGTTGCAATAGCTTCCCATCTGTTCAATAAATTGTAAATCTATTATAACAGATGTGGAGCCTGTTGCAATAGATATGGAGTCTATTACAATAGATGTGTAAACTGTGGAAATATATCAAACCAACCTTGCTAGTGTTTTGATTTGTTCCAACAGTTGCACCATCTGTTGCAACATCAACAACAAAGAAATTATAATGACCTGAGACCCCCTAGTTGTTACACAGTGCTCACGACCCCGAAGGACTATAAGCTAAACCTTGAATGATATCTGCTATGAGAATTGAATAATAACACTATAATTTATGCAAAAAATAAGCTAAAATGCCATAAGGTTCAAAACATCTAAAATACTAATAAATAACAACATCTGATAAAAACTGAACACTGTCTGAAAACTAGTCTGAAAAGCCTCTAACTGAATCTGTCTAAAAGTGGAGTTAATATGTAGAAATGTACTGGTATGCTAGATGAGATAAGGTTGAATGCAAGGGTTTATATGCATAAGGATATAACTGACTGAATGAGAATAACTGAACATGAGAGTATATGGAGAATCCAAGAATACTGTAAATACTGAGAATAAAATCTGTGCATATACATATATATATAAACTGTAAATGGGCTTTTTTGAAGCTAAGTATTGAATTTTGATAACTGATTAACTGATACTGATTGATTGTATCTGATAGTCCTGATTCTGTAAAACTGAGTTGAGTTCTAAACTGAAGACTGAAACTGAGACTAAAACTGTGGGAGGTAATCATCTAACCAACATGCCCTTCTCTGAACTGATTAGGATCCAACCTGTAACCCCAGCTGGAAGGGTGCTAATACCATTCCATGGGTACTAATACTAGAAAACTAAGATGCCAAGCCTAACTGACGGGTGACACCTGGGCAGAGCTAAGCCTAATCTGATGGGTGACCCTTAGGAGATAGTCAAGCCTAGTCTGATGGGTGACTCCTCATCCTGTGCTGGCTACACATTCTGGAGTACAGGGGTTGCTACTAATAATTCTACCTATCTGACGAGGAAGCCATCATCCCTGCTCTCGCTCGGTGCTAAATCCTACTCCCAATTGAAAAACATTGAATTGAGTATACTGGATTGGACTGTACTGAGACTGAGTATACTGAGTTTTCCTATGTTCTGTAATTAACTAAGTTCTACTGAGTTCTATAATGGACTGAGAGTACTGATCATGACATGACTGATACTATTTTATAACTGACACTGGCTCTAGGTAAACAGCTAAATTGTCTGGTATTAAATACACCCAGGACTCGATATCATGAAAAGTAAAGCCAAGAATAATCTTGAATAATATAACAATGTTCACTTGGTCATAATTCTTTCATAGAGACATTTCATCAAATGCTTGTAATGCATTAACTTGTACATCAATGGGATCACATAATAACATGTCATGCCTTCACTAGTCAATTCACATAAGCATTTTATCAAACACTTATAAGGCATAATCTTGTACACGATTAAGATCTCATAACATCTCATGATTCCTCTACCTATTTCACATAGACATTTTAGCAAATACTTGGGGAGAATGAGTATTTCACATGATAATGGTCATCATATAAACATCATGAATACTATACTTAATTGTAAATTCAAGGGTTTAGCATGTAATTCATTTAATTCCCCCTAAATACTATTCTATTTTTCATGAATCTTATCATAATCATGGATTGATAATCCAACTAATAGTATAAACATGAATTCAATCTAATTCAAACATAGAAATCATGAATACATCATCTTTGTAATTTGAAAAAGGATTCTTGGACTTCATGGGCAAAAGGGAGCCATGAATTAACATCTAACATACCTTAATTTGATGAGTTCTTGAGGTTCTTGGAGGGATTCTTGAAATTGACCTTGATTTCTTGAGATTATGGTTTGCTAATTTGAGAGAGAATACTTTTCTTCTTGAGGAATAGTGAACATAACGAGCAATTTTGGATATTAAGGGTATAAATCCCGTATTTAGGCTGATTAGGGGCTTTGGGAAATTACCAACAGGTCCCTGAAGTTAAATAAAAGAACCTGAACAAAAATCCTCATTTTACATACTGGCACGACTCGGTGAACTCGCGCTAGCTTACTAGACACTAGACAACTGAAAAACTGGTTGGTGACACGATGCGGTGGTATTGCGTTCCCACCTTGGATACGAACTGGAAGGGCACCGCAACGCTGTGGGATCGCGTTGGTGCACTAGAAATTGACATTTCTAAAATTGATCCTTGGCGTGACATGCCAATATCGCGAAGGCTCACTGGTTTTTGACAAATGCCATTTTGGCTGGCTCCACAATACGCTAAAGTACCAGGTGGTACATTGTCTTACTAAAATGGCTCTAACTCTTCACCCGGTGTTGGATTTTGGTGAATTTTGTATCGATGGAAATTTTATACAATTTTCTACACAACAAAAAGTCAAAATCTTGAAAATTCCACATGTATAAAAGTGTATTCATCTTTAAAGCAAGTCTTTGACATTTTTGGGATGAATTTAAGCTAGGTAGAAGTATGGGGTGTTACAATATCTCCCCCTTGGGAATATTCGTCCTCGAATGTGGCTAGTTAAGCTAAAAGAGTACTGACAGACTAAGTTTATAAGCTGGACATGCATATCTGATGCATGTAATACATGACTAAACTGATAAATAAATGTGTGACTGAATATGGAACGATAACTGATACTATGATTGTAGCTGTAATGAACATGGAACTGAGTAGATCTAAGGAAGATTGTTACCTTAAACTGAGAACACTAATAAGCCTAAGATCTTTTACTGAACATGTATGAATGGGAACAGGAGAACATAAATAAATCTGAAACGTGATACATGAATTGAATATCGTGAACTGAACTGAGCCCTTGAGTACATAACTTACGACTGAGATTAGAACTAGAGGGGCAACTGTGAGGACCCATTACTCTAAATAGATTCATTATGTGAAGAGAAAATGGAAGGTTTAGATCATGATATCTCAGAGATTATAGTGCATCTCCCCCGTAAGACACTATGTCCCTCAAAGAATGTTGACTTGACTGAGATACTAATGAAAAGTATAAGACGATGCATGGGGCACCTATGAACTGAACCGTAACTGAATATTTGGGATCTGAAACCGAGACATGATACATGAACTAGGCTGAACTCATTACTACTAGGATTCTCTATCTTGGAATGGTCATATTCATGAAACTTTGGAAAATACAACTAGATAGAAAGATGGGAAACCATATGAACTTGTCCGCTTAACTGCTAAACTGTAGTACTGGCTTTATGGAATAACTCATGTTAAAAACTTATACTCAACTGGAATATTTCTTGACACTCTTTCTATAGAGTTCTACTGACTTTAGGGAGCAAGGAAATTTTGGCATGTTCTGAATAAGACATCTGAACAAGAAATCATAATATGGCTCTAATTTGGTAACATGGAGTAATGCTTACAAAACACCTTCTAAGATAGAGTTGCTAAGCCTTGTGCACTATAGCTACAAATTTTCAAGCTTAGACACATTTCTTGGAATACTTCTCAACTGTACTTTCCACCTTAGCATAGCACTTTACCTAAAACTACTAAAAATATTTACACGGGTGTCGAGCACGAATGCATAAACAAACTAGCTCATCTGATTAACTAAACAACTTATAGTTGAATGTTGGTCATGTAAGATTGAACTATTCTTAACCTAAATAATTGGATTGAAATTGTAGAGTACTATATATTTGAGGTAAGGACTGACTAAGGAACGTGGAGTAACTGAACATGAATTCGTGGTAACAACATTATTCGGGAATGCAAGACTAAATGCACTACATGATTTTGAAATACTGAGATACTGATAACTGAATAATTGATAACTGTACGCTTTGGTCAAGCAAACTTGAAACTGAACTGAGCCACCGAGTTGATTGTTGAACTGAGACTGTAACAGAGATTCATACTGGAACTGAATGTTGGGATATGATAAAACATTGATATAGTATGAATACTGGGTCTGAAACTACGTGAGGGAGACTGACATAAACTAAGGATCTAAATATACAACCACACTCTGCCTTCTCTCATTTTCTCCTCTCCTTTAAATAAATAAATACAATCTTTTGCTAGCCATTCACTTACACACCAGCATGACATTCAAGCCTATCTTTAGGACTACAGCCTCATGTAAGACAAGCGTGCAATAATCTTTCTTAACATGAAACATTTATCCTACTCTCTCCCTTTTAAGCAATCGCTCATCACTATATCATCTCATAAGAGGGGTTCACTGAAAGGCTAAAACATAAGAACGTAAAGCATGAATGGACACTACACCAAACTTGATACTTAACTGAGGCTTGATAAATAGAATATCAACATCATGGATTTATCAAGAGGTCTAACTGAGGGTATACATGACATAATCTGAATTTAGCTAATTATTAGGAGAGTAGCATGAGTACTGGAATTGAACATACTATAAAGCATGAGTACATGAGTCATGAGCGGCATGGCTTGAGTTTGGAGTTTCTGTATTCATGGAACATGATTCGTAACACTAAGTGATCTGGAACTCCTTATACTAGGAATTATAAGCGTACATGATTTTTGTTAATGTGCACGAATATGAACTGCGGTCATAGGGTTGAAATGAAAGGCATGAGTACTGATATTACTGATACACTACTAGAATCTGAAGCCTGACTTGGTTACTTGTTCTACCATCTCCCTTTAGCTTAAATCCACCATTCTAAGTCTGTGAATAACTTAATAAACTCTAAATCAAACTGAAACCACTTTGCTCTAGAGTCTGAGATACAATAATACTCATAAACGCTGAACTCATCCTGAAGGAATACTCTTGATAACGTAAAGTCCCCTACTTAGTACTTTCTTCTGATAAAAAATTCTTAGTTTTCTGTTGCCCCAACAATCATCATATAGCAACCTCAACACTGGCTGGCATAGAATTCTTAACTCTTCTTTATACTAGCTCAATCTTAAAAGATTTAAACTTAAATCATCTAAAACTGAGGTACTACCTCTTCATCCAAGGATTGGTTCATCAAGAAACTTGAAATGGAATAATTCTATTACTGAAATTAACTGAAGGGATTTTTTGGAATACTGTAACTGGGCTATTCCTGTATACTCGTCTGGCTGGAATAGACTTTTTCCCACTGAGGTAAGCACTAAGAAAGGTTCTGTTAAGATTTTTAGTCTAACTTTAAAGTTGCCTACTATGCAAGGAGTTACAAGAAATAGAGAAGCTCTTAGATTTAATAAGGCATAAATATGTAAATAAAAGATCTGTAATGTACCAGTGACCACGTCAGGAGAACTTTCTTGATCTTTTCTAGACCAAAGGGCATAAATCCTGTTTGGGCATTGCCTATTGGTGGCACTGGAAGTGGCACCCTGCTGGTTCGGGCGACCGGACTGAGCTGTAAGACGATTGGACTGACCCATTTAGCATAAATCTTTTCCCCTCTAAGCCATTAATCTACACTCCTGCATCCTAGGGCCTATCTTACCATATCTAAAATATTCATCACTGCCAGTTCTACACATACCTAGGTGATTTTTACCACATTCTTTGCAAAACGGACGAGTACGAACACCCTTTTCACTACCTTATAACTTAGAGCCTGGTGCTCTATCTCGACTGTCATTTCTAAAAGTTGGCACTGGAGCACTAGCTACAAAAGGATTTAGGGCTGAGAATTTCTGACAAAATTGAAAGCGGTTACCACCCTCTGACCTTGGCCTAAAGCCACTTGTTCTGAATCTCTTATTCTCTCTATTATCCCTCCTACTCTTCTCCCTATTACTCTACTGAGTATAAACCCCAAGCCTAGATAGGAAAACAACCTGTAGGTTGTTCTGAGCAACTACTGAATAGGCTAAAGTAGTGAAAGTAGCTCTAAATTCAGTATGAGAGACATGGTCATCCAGGGGATCTGCCTGAATAGGCTAAAGTGCTGACTGATTTTCATTACTTCTTTCCTTAGTTTCTCTGGAAGGCATGTTCTGGGAGCATAAGAAAGAGATGAATTACACTAAGAGTTTAACTTGATTTTATGCTCACTGGCACGACATGAACACTAAAAGAAGGGAAACTTTTCCTAAAATATCTCATAACCTCTTATCCATAAGTGTGGAGCGCTATACACCTATGCACAAGACTCTACTAGATGTGGGTTTCAGACTCCCTAGAACTCTGTTGAACCCTGGGCTCTGATACCAAGTTTGTAACAATCTGAGAACCCTAGTCATTACATGATGCTCGCGACCCCGAAGGACCATAAGCTAACCTTTGAATGATATTTATTGTGAGCACTGAATAATAACACTATAATTTATGCAAAAAATAGGCTGAAATGCCATAAGGTTCAAAACATCTAAAATACTAATAAATAACATCTGATAAAAAATGAATGTTGTCTGAAAACTAGTCTGAAAAGCCTCTAACTGAATCTGTCTGAAATTGGAGTTGATGGGATAATCCCCCAACTAACTCTATCTACTGAAAATATAAAATAGTATAATATCCTCGAATGATAAGGACTCACGGCTAAATCTATTGCTGCTAGCTGAACCTGAATCTAATATACGTGATAGGAAACCTTAGCGTTCGAACCTATGATATGAAACATCATAGCGCAGAACAGTATTCGTCAGTACGTGGGAATATATGGGTATGCTAGATGAGGTAAGGATAAATACAAGGGTTCATATGCATAACGATATAACTAACTGAATAAGAATAACTGAACATAAGAGTACGTGGAGAATCTAAGAATACTGTAACTACTGAGAATGAAATCTATGCATATACATATATATATAAACTGTAACTGAGCTTTTCTTAAGCTAAGTATTAAATTCTGATAACTGATTAACTGATACTGATTGACTGTATCTGACAGTCCTGATTCTTGAAATTCCATAAATCAACATCTAACATACCTTAATTTGATGAGTTCTTAGAGGGATTTTTCAAATTGACCTTGATTTCTTGAGACTAGGATTTGCTAATTTGAGAGAAAATGCTTTTGTTCTTGAGGAATAGTGAATATAATGAGCAATTTTGTCTATTAAGGGTATAAATCCCGTATTTAGGCTGATTAGCAGCTTTAGGAAATTACCTACTGGTCCTTGAAGTTAAATAACGGAACCTAAACAAAAACCCTGATTTTACATGCTGGCGCGACACGGTGAAATCGCACTATCTCACTAGAAACTGGACGACTGGAAAACTGATTGGTGGCGGGATACACTGGTATCGCGTTTCCACCTTGGATATGAACTGAAAGGGTACCGCGATGCGGTGAAATCACGTTGGTGCACTAGAAATTGACAATTCTAAAATTGAGCCTTGGTGCGACGCGCCAATGTCGTAAACGCTCACTATTTTTTGACAAATACCATTTTGGATGGCTCCGCAATGTGCTAAAGTACCAGGTGTTACACTCTCTTACTAAAATAGCATTAACTCTTCGCTCGGGTGTCGAATTTGGGCTAATTTGGTATCGATGGAAAGCTTATTCAATTTTCCATACAACAAAAAGTCAAAATATTGAAAATTCCACATGTATAAAAGTGTATTTATATTTAAATCAAGTCTTTAACATTTTTAGGATGAATTTAAGCTAGGTAGAAGTACGGAGTGCTATAGAAACAAAATGGACAACAGCATCAACAAAAAAGAAACAACATCATTTGTTACAATACCATAAACAACACCACACCATGAGTTCTAACAACACCAACCCCACCAACAACATCAATAACAGCATCAACAACAAAGAAACAAACAAAATACATACAAAAAAATAATACTTCCAATAAGGCTTTTAAACTTCTCCCAACAGATGACTTTTTTGTATATTTTAGTAAAAAAATTGTTCGTTAATTCAAGACTTAAAAGTAATCTTTTATTCAAATTTTTTAAATAAATATAATATGGGTAAAGGGTAATTAAATAAAAAATAGATGTAAATAACTAATTTAAATAACTTGCAAAGAAGAAGACGAGAATAAAAGAGCAATAGTGAACCATATCTGCAATGTCAAAAGCAAAGGGATCAAAACAATAATTTAGTCGAGAAAAGATATAGATCAGTTAAGATATGAAAGGATCCTTATGAGAAAGAGGAGAGAAAAGAGAGAAAAAAAGGAGCGATTGTTCTAACCCTAAAGAGAAGAGAAAGAAAAAGAAGAGAGATGAATAAGTTTAGGGCTGAAGGAGAGATAATTCTAGAGATGGGTTTAAATATTCATTAATATTCATTAGTAACTTGAGGGGAATAGGGAAGACAGGTTACATTGAAAAGACAAGATAAGACTACTCAAGGAGGAGATTTTTAAGTTATCCAAGAAATATTTTTAACCACCTTAGTAGTATTTTATCTTTCTTCTTTCGAACAGAATATTGCTTTAAAGCTAAAAAAACATTCAAACAGATATGTCATATATTGCAACAGATATCAATATTTATTTGAAAATTTCCAACAGCTCAGTTATCTGTCGCAATAGATGCAAATGTCTATTTGATAATTAAATCAGATAGGTAATCTGTTGCAACAGATCTCAATATCTATTTGAAAATTTCCAATAGCTCAGTCGTTTGTTGCAACTGATTTCTTTGCAATTGATTTAGCTAGAACTAGGGATGAATACATAGGGTTAACTACAACTTCAATTGAGTCTTTGTAATTGTATGATGTTGGTATTGCGTTTCTCCCGACCTGAGTCATCGATCGATCACTTTGAGTTGAAATGATTCATATTAACTTAATATTAAGATAATACCTAAATTGATGTAGCTAGAATAAGGTATGAGTATATAGGTTCAACTACAACTTCAATTGAGTCTTTGCAATTACATGATGTTGGTATTGCGTTCCTCCCGACCCGTGTCATCAACCGATCACTCTAAGTTGAAAAAATTCACATTAACTTAATGTTAAGATAATACCTAAATCAATTTATCTAAAACTAGGGATGAGTACATAGGTTCAACTATAACTTCAATTGAGTCTTTACAATTGCATGATGTTGGTATTGCGTTCCTCCCGACCTGAGTCATCGATCAATCACTCTGAGTTGAAACAATTCATATTAACTTAATGTTAATACCTAAATTAATTTAGCTAGAACTGGGGATGATTACATAGGGTCAGCTACAACTTCAATTGAGTCTTTGCAATTGCATGATGTTGGTATTAAATTTCTCCCGACCTGAGTCGTCGATCGATCACTCTGAGTTGAAACGATTCATATTAACTTAATATTAATATAATACCTAAATATATTTATCTATAACTAGGGCTAATTATATAGGGTCAACTAAAACTTCAATTGAATTTTTGCAATTGCATGATGTTGGTATTGCATTCCTCCTGACCCGAGTCATCGATCAATCACTCTGAGTTTAAAAAATTCATATCCACTTATTGTTAAGCTAATACCTAAATTTATATATCTAGAACTAGGTATGAGTATATAGGGTCAACTACAACTTCAATTGAGTCTTTGCAATTGCATGATGTTGGTATCGCGTTCCTCCCGACCCGAGTCATCGATCGATCACTCTGAGTTAAAATGATTCATATATTTTAAAATTTTAGAAAATAATTAAGATCAATTCAAACCAAATTAACAATTTCAAAACTTGTCATTATTTTCCAAAAATACAAATCATCCATTTGCGGAAAAAATGTTTCATTATTTTAAATCTTGATTTCTCGCTCTTTTGTTTCTCTCTCAACAATACAGATAACAAATACTCAACATATTTCTCAAACCTTCAAAAAATATCAATTTTCTTCCTATTTTTGACCACATAGTTGTTATTTTTGACTTTATTCTTGCTTGTATCTGTCATTTTCTCTGTCTTTATTGGTAACAGAGTTCGAGAAGAGTTCTACATTTGTTCTTTATTCTAGGGATTTTTAGTTAATGATAAAATATAAGACTTTTGTTTGTATCATCTTTGAGAATGGGTTAATAATTTTGATGCTAAAAATATAGGAAGAACCCGAGAAAACCCTAGTTTTTATTACAGTATTTCATTGACTGTCGTGGTATTATTGGATGGTGTTTGTGGTTTTATTGGTGAATTTTGTTGGTGGTGTCGGTATTGGTGGCCTTGGTGGTGGTGTAAGTGGTCTTGGTGTTCGTATTAGTGGTGGTGGCGATCTTAGTGTCCTTGGTGTAGGTATTGGTGGCATTGGTGGTGGTGTTGATATTGGTATTGCTGGCATTGGTAGTGGTATTGGTGGTGGCGTTGGTGGCATTGGTGGTGTTATTGGTGGTCTTTGTGGTATTGGTGGCATTGGTAGTGGTGGTGATGGTGGTCTTAGTGGTCTATCTGTTGCAATAGGTGGAATATCTGTTGGGAGATATTAAATAGGTCTTCAAACATATTCTCCATCTGTTCTAACTGATGGGTTATCCATTGGAGTACTTATTTGTAATGTGGCGTATAATAATTTGTTGAAATTTGTTTTACCTTTTTTAAAAAAATTATGCCAACATCAAATGTAATGTATTTTTTGTTTTTCTATTATTTGTAGTTAAAAGATGTCTCCCAAAAGAAAAGAAACTGAAAGTGAATCAACTTCTAACCACCCAAAAAAAAGGCTAGAGTACAGATGGATTTGAAGAAACTTCCTGAACAATCTCACTCAAGAAAAAATGAAGCTGAGGAAAGTTATGAAAAGGGAGGTGGAGAAGGGTATATAAAGGCTGGTGAGGAAAATAAAAGTGAAGAGAAAGAAGAAGATAAACAAGATGATAATGTATCACCAATGGGACGTGAATTAAGATCAAAATCCCAACATGAGGTTGTCAAAACTATTAGTATTGATAGGTTTTAAGTTGCAATGCCGATAGATGACCCTGCAGAACTAACTAGTGATCTTGTACTTAAATGTCAGTTGGGGAAAACTTTTGATGACTTTAGGAATATTATGAAGAATGAAAATATAGACGAACTTTGTAAGAAGAGCTGCTTTGGATGCTTTCTTAAGCTGCCTGAGGACCACACTACCCATTTCCAAATGAGCATGGTTTATAGTCTTCTCATGCGCACGATCAAGTATGTAGGGGATGATAAAAATTTGAAGGAGGGGGGGAAATATGGATGAAATCTGGATCAACTACTGTAGCATGCTAGTTTTTTTTGGCTTGAAAGAGTTTTCCATAGTGAAAAGTTTGAGATTCAACCATCCAGAAGAAACTCTCATCAAGGAAACACCCCGCGAAAGGTCCAAGGTAAGCAAGACGGCCAAAATACCACATTAAATAAAGGGAAGGCATTGTCCAAGAAACCACCCACCAAAACCAATAAATGCAAGGAAAAAATAGATGGGTTGTTGGACATTACTTGAAATAGCTACAAACCAGTGGATTTGATAGAAGATCTCAAGGATAAAACCATACCAAAGCAGTACAGGGAGAAATTGTGCTTAGTTTGGTTTGCCTATTCCGTTATATTGGCAAGAGACGTCAAGAAAGTCATAGAAGATGATTTGTTGGTGCTTTCTGAGGATTTTAAGAAATTCAATGATTATCCCTGGGGATATGACAGCTACAACTTGACTGTCAAATATTTATTGACAAAGCTATGCCCAAAGACGATCACATTATACGGCTTTCCTTGGGCTTTCATGGTAAATTTAATCACTATTTGCTTACTCATCTATTATTTTATATTAAATAATTATTATGACTTTTTTTGCTTGCTTCCTATTTACATATTTTATGCTTGGGAATTTGAAGCCATTCCTCTCCTCTAAAAGTAAGTTAAGGATTACCCAAATGATGTTTCCCATCCAAAGATCCTTAGATGGTTGGCTACAAAGAGCAGCACAAGAATTAAGGAGGTTAATCTTTTTAACCCTCCAGATAATGCAGTACATCTTCTTTCAAGTAAAATAATTTGACTTAAAGAAAGATATTGAAATAGATGCCACATCTATTGTGATAGATGGGTCGTCTCTTGCAACAGATTACCCATCTACTACAACTGGTGCAATAGATGGGTAATCTGTTGCGATAGATGATCCATATTTTACAATAGATTAATAATTTATTGCTATGGTTCTCTGAACCTGACTCAATAGATTACCTATCTATTGTAAATTATGAAACATTTAGGTAATCTGATGTAATATATTATTAATCTTTTATGATATACAGATTAGCTATTGCGATAGATAGATCATCTTTTGCATAAGTTGACTGTGTTAACATATAACCCAACTGAATGTAAATTATTATTATATGATTTAAATATATGTGTCTTTTTTATAGTTTGTGCATCCTTGGATCATGCCTACTGAGCAGGAGTTGGGGATGACTTTTTTTATTACTCTAGGTCTTGTTAATGCAATAGCAGATCCAACATTGGAGTTAATAAAGAAGGAATTGGCTGGAGAAACAACCATAAGAAGAGCAGTTAGGCAAGTTCAACCTAATGTTGAAGCTCTTCATGACCAACCTACTGCAATAGATCTGGGTGCTTCTTCGGGGGTATTGTTAGTGGAGTTGTTGATGTTGATAGCAGCCATCCTGATGCTAATGCTACTGCTAGTCGTGATGATGAGCATGTTGATGCTTAAGAAAAAGTAAATATGTTTGAAATCACCCCTTACACAGGTCCATCTCACCCTTACACCGATCCCTCCCATCCTTATACTGGCCCCTGTTACCCTTCTTTACCCTTATGTTTTTATTGCAAATGCAAAGTGTGTAAGGTTAGACAGGATAAACTCCTTGAAAAATTAGAGGTTATCGTTGAAGCTGCCAAGGAATTGAAATCTAAGAGGGGTATCATACTATCCAAGAAGGTAAGGGAGCCACACATTCCTACATGGAGGTTAGGAGGAAGAAAAGAAAAATTAGCCAAATACTCTTCAGTTTGAAAATAAAAAAATTACAACTCCTCCATCTCTAAAAGTTGTTGAAGTTCAGAGGCTACTGAAGAAGGTAGACGTATACGTAACACTTGGCGACAAAGAGAGAAAGGAAATTTGAAAGACCACGTATGCCAAGAAGAAGAAATTTGCACAAGAATACACCATGCATATGTTTGACGCCCAAGACTTGAAGAGAATGACAAATATGCATGAGTGGTATATGTACAAGGTAAGTTTATTTTTCATAACCTAGCCTTCTAATCTTGTAACACCCCGAGTTTGTACCTCGGATGCTACACGGTGGTTATGACCTTGAAGGACCACAAGCTAACCCATGACTGATATCTGCAATGAGCACTGAATAATAATACTAAAATAAATGTAGAATAATAGGCTGAAACGCCTTAAGGTTCAAAACATCTAAAATACTGATGAACTATCAAACTTTAATAACAATCTGTAAAACAAAATACTATCTAAAACTAGTCTGAAAAGCCTCTAATTTGAAACTGTATGAAAGTGGAGTTGATGGGACAATCCCCAAACTAACTCCATCTACTAAAATATTAAGTCTACTGAAATAATAAAATAAAAGAATATTCTTGAATGATGAGGACTCACTGCTAAATCTACTGCTGGCTGAATCTAAATCTGCCTATGTGCGGTCGGGAACCTAAGCATTCAAACTTATGATATAAGACATCATAGCACAAAAAAAAGTATGTGTCAGTACGTGGAATGTACTAGTATGCTATATGAGGTAAGGCTGAATACAAGGGCTCATCTGCATGAACAATAACTGACTAAATGATATAGAGTGACTAGACATGATAGTACTTGGATAATCTGAACTACTGTAAATACTGAGTATGCAATACTTGTATTTATACATATATTGTAACTGTGCTTTTTTGAAGCTAAGTACTATGTTTTGATAATCTGAGATTATTGCACTGATTGATTGTATTTGATAGTCTAGATTCGGTAGAACTGAACTGAGTTCTATTCTAAAGACTGAGACTGAAACTGTTGGAGGTAATCATCTAACGGACATTCCTCAAAAAAGATAAGATAACTGAGTTGGGGTCCAATCTGTAACCCCAATTAGAAGGGTGACAATACCATGTCACAGGTAAAGACAATGGTTGTGAGTTAACCTTAATAGGCAAGAAGACATTTTGTCAACCCTTAACTGGCAAGAAATCTCATAAGAGATGTGCCAACCCTTATCTGGCAGGAAGCCTTCCCAACTTGTGCTGGTTACGTAGTTCTGTAGCTCGGGGATTGCTACTAAGAGTCAAGCCCTACACTAACAAGAATTCCCTTATCCCTGGGTTCACCCGGTGCTGAATCCTACTCCCAACTGAAAGACACTGATTATTAAACTAAACTGCACTGGACTGATACAGATTTTACAGAGTGTTCCTGAGTTCTATAACTAACTGAGTTCTACTAAATTCTGTAACTAACTAAGAGTAGTACTGATCGTGACATGACTGAGACTATTCTGTAATTGATACTGGCTTAGGTAAACAGCTAAATTATCGGGTATTAAATACCCCTAGGACTCGATAGCATGAAAACTAAAGCGAAGCATAATCTTTAATAACATAACAATGTCCACTTGGTCATAATTCATGCATAAAGACATTTCATCAAACACTTGTAATGCATTAACTTGTACATGAATAGGGAATACATGTTAGCATGCTATAATGGCATTATTTCAATCTCATAGACCATTTATCAAACACATGGGAAGAATACTTGGTTCATTAAATCATAAACACTTAGGGTTAACATGGTTACAACAATCAACTTGCAAATTGAAGGGTTTGTCATGTAAATCAACACATACTAGGAACAATTCTTGGAACTTGGAATTTAAATCATGGATAACATATAAACATGGCAATTACAATGCCCAAACTTGCAAATTCATGGACTATATCATGAGGATTACTCAATTCAATACACATGCTATTCAATTTCATGGTATTTACCATTAATCATGGATTAAAACTCAATTAATGTAAAGAACATGAATACAATCCAATTTCATACGCATAAATCATGAATCATAAATCTTGAAGTTTTTAAAATGGATTCTTGGACTCTATGGGTGAAAGGGGCCCATAGATAAACACCTAACATACCTTGGAATGTTAATTCTTAAGGTTCTTGAAGGATTTCTAAAGCTTGACCTTGATTTCTTGAAACTAGGGTTTTTTGCATTTTTAGAGAGAAAGCTCTTGATTTTGGGGAAACTTTTATAAAATAATGACAATTTAGGCAATTCAGGGCATAAATCTCGTGTTTAGGCTGACTGGAGTGAGGGAAAATGACCTAAAAGCCCTTGGGAATTAAAAATCAAAATTACCTAAAAATTCCCAATTTTGGAACCCAGTGGAACGCGGTGCTATCGTGTCGTGTCACTGAAAAATGGACAACTGGGAACTAGACTGGTGGCGCGGTAAGGTGCCATCGCGGTGCCATCATGGTATCTTACTGGATGCGATTTTGGTCCTTGGCGCGACGCGGTGGAATCGCCTTGCCTCACTAAAAATTTACAATTGTGAACTGGTTCTATGGCGCGATGCGCCGATATTGCAGAGCAACACTGGAATTTGACGATTGCCATTTAGCTTGGCTCCGCGATGCACTGACGTTCCAGGTGGTACACTTTCTTACAAAAATGGCTTTAACTCTTCACCCGAGTATCGGATTTGGGTGAATTTTATATCATTGGAAAGCTAATTGAATTTTCTATGCAATAGAAGGATCTAAATTGAAAAATACTAAGTATTTAGAAAAATTTATATGGAATAACTCATGTACTAAGAGTTATAATGAGCTATGGAAATACGAGGTATTACAATATCTCCCCCTTGGGAACATTCGTCCTTGAATGAGACTAATTAGGATGAGGAACACTGATAGACTGAACTGACACACCGAACGTGCATATCTGATGCATGACTACATGACTGAACTATAGACAAACTGAGTTCTTATACTAAACATGCAAATCTGATACATGAGTACATGTCTGAATTGATTCATGAATGCATGACTGAATATGAAATAGTTACCAGGTTTATAATTGTAACTGAACATACAATTGAGTAAATCTAATAAAGACTCTTACCTTAATCTAAAAATACTGATGAGCCTGAGATCATTTACTAGACACGTATGAACGGGAACAGGAGAACATAACTGAGTCTGAAACATGCTACATGAACTGAATATCATGAACTAAACTAGTTTCTTGAATACATTTTGTACGATTGAGATTAGAATAAGAGAGCCAACTTATGACTAATCATTACTCCCAACTGGATCTTGTTACATGAAGAGAAACTGGAAGGTTTAGGACATGAAAGCTCAGGGATTATAGTGCATCTCCCCTTGGGGTACTATGTCCCACAAAGAATGCTGATTTGGCTAAGATACTAAGGAAAAGCTGAGATGATGCACCGGGGCACCTACGAACTGGATCGTGACTGAATATCTGAGATCTGAAACTGAGGAATAATAAATGAACTGGGTTGAACTCATAACTATTAGGATGTTCCATTTTAGGATAGGACTACTAGATGGAAATATGGGAAACCATTCGAATTTGTCCGCCCAACTGCTAAACTGAATTATTGGGTTTACGGACTAACTCATACTGAAAATTTATACTTGATTGGAGCATTTCTTTGACACTCTTTCTATAAGTTTCTAATGACTATAGGGAGAAAGGTAATATTTGCAAGGTCTGAATAAGGCATCTAAATAAAAAAATCACAATATGGTTAAAATTCTGTAATATGGGCATTGATAACCCTACCTACTGAGGTTTACGCTGGACCTAATTCTCTCACTAAGTTTAAGCCTACTCAAATCTCCAAAATACATCTAGCCACTTACACATCAACATGACATTCAAGCCTATCTTCATAACTAAAGCCTTGTGTAAATCAAACATACAATAATCTTTTCTTAACATGAAATATTTACTCTCTCCCATCTAAGCAACTTCTCATCACTACATTATTTCATAAGGAGAGTTCACTGAAGGTTAAAACATGAGGACCTGAAGTATGAATGGATACTATACTGAACTTGACACTTAACTGAAGCCTGAGGAATAGAATATCAACATCATGAATTTATCGAGAGGTCTAAACTGAGGATATACATGACATAGTCAGAAGTTAACTGATCATTAGGACATAGCATGAGTCATGGGGACTGAGCATACTGTAAAGCATAACATGAGTACACGATTCATGAGCTGCATAACCTAAGTTTGGAGTTTCTCCATTAATGGGACGTGATTTGTAACACTGAGTGAACTGTAACTCCTTATACTAGGAACTGGAATCGTACATGATTTTCTATAATATGAACGAATATGAGCTATGAGCATAGAGCTGACATGTAAGGCATAAGTAGATATCTTAATAGCTGAAATACAAAACTTTGTACTAAGGTAAAGATGGGTTGGGCGTCAACCTCCCCCATTGATTTTCTACACATACTGACCTTATTACTAAAATCTAGAAGCCTGACATGGTTCCCTACTCTACCATCTCCCCCTTAGCTTAAAGCCACTATTCTAAAGTTGTGAACCACTTAATCAACAAATCTAAACTAAACTGTCACCACTTTACTCTACTTTAGAGTCTGGCGGACACACTAAGAAGGGCTTTGCTAATATTTTGGGTCTGACACCGAAGTTAACTGCTATATGGGGTTACAAAGAAAGTAAAGCCTCGGGATCTAACAAGGCATCAACATAAGGATAAAAGACTCATAATGAACCCTTAGCTATATTAGGAGAACATCCCTAATCATGGCGAGACTGGAGTGCATAAAATCTATTCTGGCGTTGACTACTAGTGGTACTAGAAGCGGCACCCTGCTGAGTCGGGCGATCGAATAGAACTGGAGAATAACTGCACTGACTTTGTGGACCAGCATTAGGACATTCTCAAACTTTGTGAACTGACTCACCACATCCAAAACACACATCACTGTCAAATTTATACACACCTAGGTAATTTCTACCATATTCTTCACAAAGTGGATGGGTACGCCCACTGCTCATATACCCTAGGTTTTAAAGCCTGGCGTCCTATCCCGATGGTTATTCCCCGTACTAGCTAGATATGGATCTGGAACTGAAGACTTTAGATGAAACTAGGAATGGTTCCCGCTTTCTGACTTAGGCTGAGAAAAACTAAAGCTACCCATTCTGGCTCTCTTATTTTATCTCTACTTCTTCTTAAGCTTATGCTTGTCAATCTATTGAGCATGGATGATAAGCCTAGATATGTCCATCTCTTTAATCAATATCACTATTCTGCACTCCTTAACCAAACTATCTGATACCCTAGATATGAACTTGCTCATTTGGGACCTATTATCTACTACTACATGGAGAGCATACCTGGCTAACTGAGTAAACTAAAAGGAATACTCTTTCACACTCATTCTGCCTTGCTTGAGGTTGATGAACTCTAACACCTTGGCTTCTCTCAGTTCTAAGGGAATGAATCTATCTAAGAAGGCAGTAGGAAACTCTTCCTACTCTATGGGCTCTGCGTATGTGCCCCTATCTACCTTCCACTACTTAAAATACGTATGAGTCATATCCTATAGCTGATAAGTGGCTAAATGATCACTCTCACTTAAATTCACTCCCATGATGTCTGTGACTTTCTAAACCTGATCAAGGAAATCCTATGCATCCTCTTCTGACTTAGATTCTGAGAATAGGGGAGGATTCATTTGGGTGAAGTCCCGAATCCTGGCTGTAGCAGTATTGGCCACTGGATTAGCCAAAATAGTAGTTGGCCATTCATTCTGAGTTGCTACTAAATTGGTTAAAGCAGTGAATGTAACTCTAAATTTTGCATGGGAGATATGCTCTCCCAGGGGATCTGCCTGAACGGGCTGAGGTACTAACTAATTTTTTATTTTTCTTTAGTTAGTCTATTTAGGAGGCATGTTCTATAAATGAAAGGAAGAAACATATTAGATTTAGAGTTTAACTTGAGCTCATGCTCACTCGTACTACATGAATACTGAAAGAAGGGAAACTGTTCCTAAAATGCCTCATAGCCTCATATCTATAAGTGTGGCACGCTACACACCCATGCACAAGACTCTACGTTATATAATTTTAGACTTCCTAGGAATTTGTTGAACCTTAGGCCCTGATACCAAGTTTGTAATGCCCCGAGTCTGTACCCCGGATGCTACATGGTGCTTACGACCCTGAAGGACCATAAGCTAGCCCATGACTGATATATGTTGTGAGCACTGAATAATAATACTGAAATAAATACAGAATAATAGGCTAAAATCCCTTAAGGTTTAAAATATATAAAATACTAACGAGAATGTCAAACTATAAAAACAATTTGTAAAACTGAATACTGTCTGAAACTAGTCTGAAAAGACTTTAATCTAAAACTGTCTGAAAGTAGAATTGATGGAACAATCCCCCAACTAACTCCATCTACTAAAATACTAATTCTACTAAAATAATTAAATAAAAAATATCCTCAAATGATGAGGACTCACTACTAAATCTACTGTTGTCTGAATCTGAATCTGCCTATGCACGATCGGGAGCCTAAGCGTCCGAACCTATGATATAAGATATCATAGGGCAAAGAAAGAGTATGTGTTAGTATGTGGAATGTACTGGTATTATAGATGAGGTAAGGCTGAATGTAAGGGCTCATATGTATGAATAATAACTGACTGAATGATATAGAGTAACTGGACATGAGAGTACATGGATAATTTGAACTACTATAAATACTGAGTATGCAATACTTGCATTTATACATATACTATAACTGCACTTTTCTAAAGCAAAGTACTGAGTTCTGATAATCTGAGATTATTGATATTGATTGACTATATCTGATAGTTCAAATTCTATAGAACTAAAATGAGTTCTATCATGAAGACTGAGACTAAAATTGTGGGAAGTAATCATCTAACCAACATTCCCTAAATAAGATAAGATAACTGAGTTGGGGTCCAACCTGTAATCCTAATTAGAAGTGTGTTAATACCATGCCACGAGTAAAGACAATGACGGTGAGTTAACCCTAACTGGTAGGAAGATATTTTATCAACCCTTAAATGGCAGAAAAACTTATAATTGATGTGCCAATCCTTATCTGACAAGAATCCATCCCAACCTACGCTGGCTACGTAGTTCTATAACTTAGGGATTGCTACTAAGGGTTAAACCCTACACTACATGAATTCCCTCATCCCTAGGTTTGCTTGGTGTTGAATCCTACTCCTAACTAAAGGACACTAATTATTAAACTGGACTGAACTGGACTGATACAGAGTCTACGGAGTTTTCCTGAGTTTTATAAATAACTGAGTTCTACTGAATTCTATAACTGATTGAGAGTAGTACTGATCATGACATAACTAAGACTATTCTGTAATTGACACTGGCTCTAGGCAAATAGATAAATTATCAGGTATTAACTACCCCCAGGACTCGATAGCATGAAAAGTAAAATGAAGCATAATCTTGAATAATATAACAATGTTCACTTGGTCATAATTCATGCATAAAGACATTTCATCAAACACTTGTAATGCATTAACTTGTACATGAATAGGGAATACATGTTAACATGCTATAATGGCATTATTTCATTCTCATAGACCATTCATCAAACACATGGGAAGCATACTTGGTTCATTAAATCATAAACACTTAGGGTTAACATGGTTACAACAATCAACTTGCAAATTAAAGGGTTTATCATGAATATCATGTAAATCAACACATTCTAGGAACAATTGTTGGAACTTGAAATTTAAATCATGGATAACATATAAACATAAAAATTACAATGCCCAAACTTGTAAATTCATGGATTATAACTCAGGGATTACTCAATTCAATACACATGCTATTCAATTTCATGGTATCTACCATTAATCATGAATTAAAACTCAATTAGTGTCAAGAACATGAATACAATCCAATTTCATGCATGTAAATCATGAATCATAAATCTTGAAGTTTAAAAACGGATTCTTGGACTCTATAGGTGAAAGAGGCTCATAGATGAATGCCTAACATTCCTTAGAATGTTAATTCTTGAAGTTCTTGAAGGATTTATTGATCTTGACCTTGATTTCTTAAAACTAGGGTTTTGCATTTTTAGAGAAAAAACTCTTGATTTTGGGGAAAATTTTATAAAATAATGACAATTTAGGCTATTAAAGGCATAAATCCTGTGTTTAGGCTGACTGGAGTGAGGAAAAATAACCTAAAAGCCCTTAGGAATTAAAACTCAGAATTAACTAAAAATTCTCGATTTTGGTATGCAGTGCTATCGCACCGTGTCACTGGAAAATAGAAAATTAGGAACTAAACTGGTGGCACGATGCGGCACAATCGTGGTGCCATACTAGATGCGATTTTGGTCCTTGGCGCGATGTGGTGGAATCGCGTTGCCTTACTGGAAATTGAAAATTATGAACTGGGTCTATGGAGCGACATACCAATATCATGGAGCAACATTAGAATTTGACGATTGCCATTTAGCTTGGCTCCGTGATGCGCA
Source organism: Capsicum annuum (assembly GCF_002878395.1). NCBI lineage: Eukaryota > Viridiplantae > Streptophyta > Magnoliopsida > Solanales > Solanaceae > Capsicum > Capsicum annuum. Next base: position 70,091,683 of record NC_061112.1, on the reverse strand, counting down.
ACATTTCAGGTGGTACACTGTCTTACAAAAATAGCTCTAACTCTTCACTCGGGTATTGAATTTGGGAGAATTTTATATATTGGAAAACTAATTGAATTTCCTACACAATGGCAGACTCTGAACTGAAAAATACTGAGTATTTAGAAAAAATTATATGGAATAACTCATGTACTGAGAGTTAGAATGAGCTATGGAAATATGGAGTATTACAAATCCACTCCATGAATAAGAAGCTACGCAATAGATTACAAATAGATGTGTAATCTATTGCAATATCTGGGTATTTTAGTGCAACTGGTTGTGGTTTTGCTGCAACAGATTAAATATCTATTACATAAGTTGCATTAGCTGGGTAATCTATGAACAGATTCAGAGAACCCTCTAAAACAGATGGACCATCCAGTGCATCTTTTCACTATTTTTTTCTTCATTATATTTACTAACCTATTTAAAAATTATCTTCTTCTATCACAGTATGTTGATGAAATTCACTATCTCATGAGAGGCATTCAATTAGCGTACCCGGATGCTTATGATGTTACCGATAGGATAATGGACCTTAACTTCTACAACAATTTCAAGAATAGGTATAATGATCTCACTAGGCTAGTTAAAACTCCCGGTGGCCCGAGATGGTTAGTTTCTTCGTATGAATGGGATGAAGATATGATTAACTATGTTAGAGGGAAGAGGCCATATCCACAGGGCAAGAAATGGACTAACGCAAATAGAATTCTTGCAGTTATGAACATGAAAGTCATATATTTCTCACTGTTGAGATACTTCTCAAGGAGGGAAAGATTAAGGTTTATGACTGCAACTTACCTGTCGTCGACGATTGTGATTTTTTTACCCACATGCAGCCACTGTTGGAGTTGTTCCCCAGCTTTTTAAGGCAGAGTAAACTAATGGATCATTTTCCAATGAAAGTGTTGAAGAAGAAAGCATGGGATTTTAAAGGTCAAAATAAGGACATAGATCTTCAAAAAAATAAAATCGGTGTCATGTGCTGGCCGTATGCGCTTGCATACATCGAATGTTTGCTGACCGACACAAAAATGACCGGTATGTACGACGTTGTTGTGGAAAAAATATAAGAGGTCTGAGCTTATGGGGAACTAAGTAGATTCTTGGATCCTGTGTATAAAGAAGATGTACAAAGACAAACACCACAATAATTTTTCATTTCAAGCCACTTCACTTTACATGTAGTGGCAACTTTTTATGTTTGACCAAAGTTGAATTTTTTTTATAATGTAACAGATTGTCTATCTATTGGAATAGATAGTATATCTGTTGTGACAAATTGATTATTTATTGCAATGGGTTGGTCATCTGCTGCATTATGCAGATGTTTCTCAGTCTATCTATCACAATAGATATACAATTTGTTGCAATATATAGTCTATCTATTGCAACTGATAGGTAATCTATTGGAACAAATCAAAATAGTAGGAAGACCAGATGACCTATATTTTGCAACATATGTCTAAATCTGTTTGATAATTTCTAACAGATATGTCATCTGTTGCAACAGATGTATTATCTGTTGCGATATTTTAATCTAGTATTCCATTATAATTTATAATTTCAAAACTAAGGATTAAATATATTCATAGACAACATAAAATAAATTAAAGCCTTCAGAAATTACATGAAATAACTTAACAAATAAATGAAATGTAAAAAAATTATTATGGGTACAAATGATCTACTCTACAAACAAGTCAACAATTTAACCTTTGGTGTCAACAATTCTCAAGAAGAGTTTATTACTTTGACAGACTCAATCTATAAAGATCTACTCAATATGGACAAGTTGTTCTTCATTTGGTGCCATGGAATTCAGTTTTGGTTATCGTAGATCTTTAATGTCGCTTGCGTATGGTTTCTGCGCTTTTGCTTCTCCGTATTTTCATAAAAGAGCAGTATATATTTTGTGGAGTAATTTGGCATCAATTCCATCATTTGATACTTGTAATTCATCACTCAAATACTCAGCGTAAGCGACAACTAAAAGACCGCAATCCCTACATTTTAAAAAGATAAATAATCCATATCTTACAATTAATATAAGCGCTGTGAAATTTATGAAATGAAACTAAATTATGATACTTACAGGATACCAATGGGTTATTAATCTATTCCTTCAACATATTCTATATCAAATGGATTACCCATTTTATCTCGGTATGCTTCAGTCGTCGACCAATCAGTACAAACCTTTTGGTCCAAAAAGCCACTTATATCAAGGTAAGTAGGCAATATTTTGGCTATCTTTTGTATCTCAAATGATGGCCTAAAATATTTTCTCCACGACATTGAGTTATCAACTCAGATACGCCTCTCTTTTAGAACGACGACAGCCAACACCCAATGGAATTCATCACCATAATTGATTGAGATGTACACTTCGTTAACCAAATGCCAAGGTAAGCCATCTGGAATGCTAAAACCTTTGATGATGTTGATTAGGAATTCCTCATTTTGAGAAATTTTCAGTTGTTGTTGACAAAACCTATCGTAGGTAATATTGATGTAAACTTTGTACAAACAATTGTTTGTCATATATCCGTATTGTTCTTGTGTTTGTAATTTGATCTTCTTTTGGAGGTAGTAAAAGATAACATCGATGTGCTGCACATATTATCAAATATTTTAGATTATGTGATAGTAAAATGAATACGCAGATTTAATTAAATAAAGAATTAATTAATAGTAATATGTATGACATTTAAAACTCATCATTCCAGCAAGTTTGGGGATGCGACATATAATAGAACCAATCCTTCGTTCCTGGATGTGCAACAACAAAGTTAAATATATCAAAACCAAGACTCAATTTGTTCACTTTGTAGTGTTCGTCATTTTACTTTTTACATGATTTATATGTGTTAATGTCATATTTTTACAACAAGAATTGTATAAATCAATATCCTTAAAAATAATTTACGTACCTACCGGTATGATGCTTTAACAATCCATCGGCAATTCATTCTGAATAATTGATGATCAACTTTGTTAGTTTTCTTGGAGCCTTCTCCGAGATGTTGAACCCTTCAAATGGGTAATTCTTCCATTCTCCCAAACTAACAGGCTCCATTTTTCTTCTTCTATAGAAGCAGTTGATGGATTATCAACTGTGATATTATGTTGTTCAGCAGTAGCTTCTACTGTGACATCTACCTAGAAAGATAAAATTGTCAATGCTAATCATAGATATACAACAGATTATCTATTTGTTGCATCAGATGGATCATCTGTTGGCATAAATTTGAACAGATAAAATAGAGTTGTACAATAATTTCAAACAGATGTCCCATCTGTTGCTACATATGACTCATCTATTGGTACAAATTAAAATAGTACGAAGACCTATTTGATTTTCTAAAATAAATGGACATATGTTACAATAGATAACGCATCTGATGCAATAGGTTAGACGATAGTTGCAATAAATGTATATATCTGTTTGATAATTTTTAACAGATATATCATCTATCGAAATAGATATGTGTCTGTTTTTTTATTGGAACAGATGATATGTGTCTGTTTGTTTATTGGAACAGATGATATACATTCACTTTTAGCTCATGTTGCTCTCCCGTGGCCTTTGTACATTGATCAAAGGTGCGAGAAAAAGATAGAGGAGTTGCAATTTTGATTTTTTCGATGCTTGATAATGCCTTGGAAATTTCTTTCCTTCTCCTCTTAGCCACCTTGATCTCTAGTGGAGTGTATGGATATGAAATCCTCTTTGATGGAATGGTACCCCTCTTAGATGTCATTTCATTTACAAAAGCAGTTAATGCATTAATGGTATTAATCACTCCATTATGTTTTGTCTTGAAATCTTGATATTTGCATGCCAAACATTCGCTAGAACTAGCAAAATCTATATAACCAGTATGATCATAATCATAATGGTTTGTTGTTTCAAAAACTGTAAGAAGAGCATCATTAGCCCCAACAGCAGCACCACTACCACTACCATCATCAACAACATGCCCACCTTCTAAAACTATTTTTCTTGGGATGGTTGTTGGTCCAAACAATTCCTTATTTATTCTATCAATGACCTTAGGGTCCAATAAAGTTTGCACAGATCGTAAAGTAAGAAAGAACGGCATCATCAACTCTTGATTGATCGGAATAAGCCACGAAGGGACAATCTAAAACAAATTAGTACATACATTAAAATGATGATGAAATTATTTTAAAAAATCATTAATTAAAAAAAACTTAATTAGAATTAGACTTACTACTTCCTTCGGGGGGGTTGAAGAGATCAAGAAATTTTGCATTTTTATCAGTTTTGGACGACAACCATCTCGGGATTCTTGGACAGAAAACTTCTTTCTGGTAGTTCACTTGTTGTCTCAAATAAGGAATGGATTCAACTGCCCAAGCCTATAAAATAACACCAATAAATCAAAAGCATTATTGAATAATAAAAATGAATCATGTCATAATAAAAGAAATATTTACCATGAAAGCCTATGGAAAGCCATATAAATTGACTGTCTTTGGTGTTTACGGAGTCAACAAATATTTGACAGTCATTTTAAAGCTTTCATAACCCCAAGGATAGCTATCAAATACCTCAAGATCCTCGAAGATCTCTACCAAACCAAGTGGTATGTTGTTGTCAACGTCTCTCACCCAAAGAATATTATGTACAAATCAAACCAAGCACAATGATTACATGTGCTTCTTTTAAAGTCTTTTACCTTTCAATGCTTCTATCAAATTTATGTTTTTGAAGCTTGGACCAACAAGGGACACCAGGTCATCATGATCACTCGACTTACCTTTACATTTTTTGGGTGCGCGGGGTGCTTTTTTGGGTTAGAATAGGGATAACTTGAGAAGGAGGAGGAGAATAACATTTTAATTCAGTAACTATGGCAAACTCCCTCCAACCAAAACAAATAGGCATGACATAGTAATTTATCTACACCCCATCCATCTTGTCTTTGTTTTCATATATAAATATACACTTGAGAAGATCATATACCATTTTTATTTGGAAACGAGCATTGTTGTCCTCTGACAAATCAATATATTTCCCAAAGCAACTGTCCCTGAAATAAGCTTCCAAATTTTGTTCCCAAAGTATTTTTTTATGGCGTCAAAACATTTTCCCATGGATGACTTAACCACAAAATCACTTGTTAAATTGGAAGCACCATCGCACTGCATTCTCATAGGATAACTATCAATGCTGAAGGTTTTGACCAACTCTTCGATTTAAGGGATATTAGCATTTAGATCATATCTTTTGAAATATTCCTCCTCCCTATGTTCATTATCTTTTGCTTCTAATTGAGATAACACTTGTAAAGTAAGCTCATAGAGTGGTGGATGTAGCCTAGCTGCTTCACTTGTTCCTTTACTAGGACTTGATTCAATTTCTTTTCTTTTGGGAGCCATATAATCTAAAAATAACATGAACATAAAATATATTATAATTGATTAATACATTGTTAAAAAAGGATAACAGTATATCTGACATGCATAATAGTAAAATAACAGTTCCAATAGATAACACGTTTGTTGCACCAGGTAGGTTATCTGTTGCAACATATAACTAATTTGTTGCAATGGATGAGTAATTTGTTAATCAATAAAAACAGATCACTCATCTATTGAAACAGATGACTTGTTTGTTGCACTAGGTATGTTACCTATTGCAACATATATCCAACCTATTGTAATGGATGAGTAATTCATTGGAAACAATAAAAAACTCCCTTATCTGTTGAAACAGATCACTCCTCTGTTGCACCAGGTAGGTTATCTGTTGCAACATATAACTAACCATTTGCAATGGATAAGTAATCCATTGAAAACGGTAAAAATAGATTACTCTTTTATTGTACCAGGTTGGTTATCTATTGTAACATAAAACCAACCTATTGCAACGGATAAGAAATCTATTAGAAATAATAACAATAGATTACTCATCTATTGGCAAATAATTTATCTATTGGAATTGTTATCAACTATCAATATTGTTTAGGTTTCTTCAAAACAGAAGAGTTAACTATTGCAATGGATGAATAATCTATTAGATTGTTTATCTGTTGCATCAGATTTTAATCTGTTGCATCAAATTTCTATCTTTTTGCATTAGATTTTCATTTATTGCATCAAATGGTTCATTTGTTGCATTAGATAGTTCATCTGTTTCATTAGATAGTTCATTTGTTGCATCAGATAATTCATCTATTGTAAAAAAAGTACCAGTATTTTTTTCAATAAAACAACAACACTATCATCGTTTAATATCAAAAACACCATTTTTACCAAGAAAAACAACAAATCAACCCAGCAACACCACCACAACACACATACTAAGAATATCAACGGTGACCAAAAATCATGAACATTGTTGTTTTGCATTTGTACAAACACAAACAACAAAAATTAAACTTCAAAAATCTCAACAGATACCAATAAATTGAATCAATAGTTCGATAACAAGAATTACAATAACAATAAAAAATTATATTTCACACTGTTAAGAGTAGCGAAGAAATGCCAGAAATTAGGATTTTCTTCTGCCCACATTTCAAATTTAAGCAAGAAATATTGAAATTATTAACCAATACTAGAAGAGAATTTGTATTAAGTTCCTCTTTTTCTTCATAACTAAAAAGACATAATTTATTATCTGTGAAAGAAGAAATGGGACGACGAAGAACTTGAAGTTATTATTGCCAGAGAACATTGTTGTCATGTCGATTGACGATTGAAAGTCGAAAAGGAACTCACCAAACTATTTTTAGTCAGAGGTTGAAGTCATCGGGGATTGAAGGAAAAAATTTTGCAGAACTGTTGGTTAGGGAAGAGAGAGGGGAGGAGGAGAGAGATGGTTAACAATTTGGAGAGAAGAGGGGTGTGGGTTGATTTGTATTTTTGATAGTGGTTTATTTGTATTTTTGAAAAGATTAAAAAATTTTAAAAATGTTAATCAAGTCCACAATTAACTTAATCAAGTTTTCTAATTATGTTTGGCCCTTTAAGTTGGTCAATGTCATCAATCCTTCATTTAAGACTTAAATGACACCTTTCCTTTAATTTTCTCTAGAAACTCTCTTTGTTGCTCTTTCTTATTCCCCACTTGTTGTTTCCTTTAGCAAATCTTTACTTGACCACTTACTCTTGTACTTGAGCATACCTATTTGAGTTGTTGACACCCAATTTTTACCTCTCGATACTCATTCTACGCTGCTATTTTATCAAATTACTTAATTTTGATTATTAGTATTTTTTTTATGTATTATTTTGGGTATCAAATAAATATTGTCGTGTCACACATGATTTTGAAGTACACAATTTTTGTTATCAAGTAAATTTTACATATTTATAGCATATATAACTCAAATATAATATCTTACATAATTTTGTTAATATTTATTAAATTATTTTTGCAAATATACACACTCATAATTTACAAACACATTATCTACTATTATTATATTTATCATTTTATCAATTCTTTAAATTTGTAAGTAATTAATTACAAATTTACTATCAATAATTTTACATAATATATTTTATATGACATTAATTTTACATGTGTAGTTTATTTTAAATAGCAATATCTTATTATTTTTTTCTCGAGTCATTATTACGTTTATGAAATAGTAGCCTAATTCAATTTAATTATATCCAATTTATTGAATCACTAGCCATCTTTCACTCAATTGATGTCAATTTTAGCCTAATTTAAATTCAATTTGGTTCAATTTTAAAAGCCTAAACCAATTTTCATTGACCCCATTCAATTTTAATCACATCGGTTGATCTTATGCTATCAACGACTGAGATTAAATCCTCCTTTAATATGCACAATAGAAAAATCCCTAACCAAAAAAGCTTATTTCTAAAAACAACCACCTCTCGTATATTTTTTCCTTTTCTCTCTATCTCTCTCTAAAAACTACCAGTCATCAGAATTAATTATCAGATGACTGGAGACCATCAGCCCGCGACGGCCTCCGATGAAGATGAACTAGTATCGCTGGTGGACCACCACCAGTGTCACCTCTTTCACCATCTAAATCCAACCAAAACCTTCTTCACCGTCCAACAGCAGCCACTGCCTCGCCTCTCTCTTCTCCTCTCTATGCATTATCGAACCATCATATTCCACTACTCTAGCCGATAAACCACCTTTTTTCCCTCCCCTATCACTATTCTTACCAAATCTATCAAAAAAATAAGTTCCACCACCATCAGCTCCGGCTAGTGAGTGTTGCAACTCCCACCAACAAACTAGTGTCACCGCCAGTCTAAATCAGTGAGACACTCTTCTTTCTCTCCTTTTCTCTCTCTAAGACCAATAACTACCCTCTTCTTCTTCAGTTGCTGCTCCATTTGGTTCTGCCACCGCCAGTCGCAAAACTCCATTCCGACGGAGCCCATCAAGAGAAACAACCCCGTTGTCTTCTCTATCCTCTACCAAATGTTACCAAAAAATTATAAAGTACATGATGAATTTTATAAATCCATCTCAGGTTTGTTTCCTTTGTTAAATTCATGTTTAATGTCATCATCTTCTTCTACCCCCAATTTTTTTTCTTTTTTTCTTTGATAGATTATTGTACTTAAAACTCTGTGAAGGTGCAATAGAGTTTTTTGATTCATTTCTTTACACTATGTGGTTGTCAACTTGTCTGGATTGTCATACTTGAGAAAAACTTAATTTTTATAGACTTTGAGTCAACACTCATTATGATTTGGCTTCTATTTACCTCATTTTCTTGAAATATCTATACTTTATTAGTCAATTGAAGTTGTAGTTAAATCAACTTGGCACTGTCATTGTTAAATCATGATCTTGGTGATATAATTAATAGGCAATACAAGAATTTTGCTAGTATGTTTAGCTCTTCAGAATATTATATGAAACTTTGACACTTGATTACTCTTTAAAATTAGGAAATTCGGTATTCAGTCAATTATAGAAAGTTTAATTTGCTATTGAATCCTTGTACTCTCTATTGAAACTTTGATTTTATTGACCATATTTATTGTTGTAATGACCCTCCAGGTCATTTCTTTGATTTGTGTGTATTTTGACATTTTGAGCCTTCTTACAGTTACTACAGGTCATTTATAACTTACCAAAACTATCATTTTGGTGATCGAATAGTTTGTTTGGATTTTAGACTTATTTTCCTATTTTGGAACTTTCGTTGGTTAGGATTTGGTCTTGGACCAAAAATCCTAGTAGATGACCTCAAATGTAAATTTTGACTATGCCAGTAGCTCTAAAATATTGATTTTAGGCTAGGTATACCTTTGGTTTGGGTCCTGATGCACCTGTGCATATTTTAACATATCAATCGAAAGGTTGAGAAATTAGAAATATAGGTATGGGATCCATATTTGATCGAAACAACCTGAAACAGAAATTCTGAGTGCACCATCACATTTGAAGCATCGAATTTGGTATGGTTACATAGTTCATTTGTATGTATGATGTTTTGAACAAATCTCGAGCATCTCGTCGAAGTCTATTTTGGACTTAGAAAATTTAGTGCACCAGGTTGTTAGTGCAACCTAGATCATAAAGGGTAAAAACACACTTGGGGCATGCATTTTATACCTTATTTCTCCTGGTCGTGATTGCAAAGCATAAATCACAATCACAACATGCATTTTCAGTGTAGATATTATGAATGCGATGCTAAGTCGCGATAGTGATATTCGAAAACCTAGTATGGGTATAAATAGCCCTTTTTTGCTTGATTTTGCTTATTTTTCATCCATTTCTTAAGAGAAAAACCCTAAAGTGTGAGATAAGGTGGGATTAAGACTTTTAGATGATTTGGGGAGTTTGGATAATGATTATTCCATGATTTTTCATCGAATTCATAGTGAGTTTCCTTCAATTTCATGATAAATTCTTAGAAATAAGGGCTTTGAATTCCTAAAATTTGTGGTTTGATTTAAGACCCGAATTATGTTTTGTTTGTTCCCAACTTTTGAGTAGAACTTCCTTGTCCTTCAAGGGACCTCGTGAAAGTTTCAATTTTTGGATTCCATTTATGGACCCTGCAAGCCTGTTCTTAACCCCAAATTTGATCTGACCCTTAATATAGAAATATGGGTCTATTTGACTCCTAATGATGTATAAATTATGATTTTGATAGTGTGGCAACACTTTGAAATCATGGAGTAAAGATAAATATTTGGTGGACGATTCAAGGTTTTACGATTTGGCGTTGAGGTAGGCTTTTATCTACTCTTCTTCACAAGATGGTTCATTTTATATATTATATGTGAATGTGAATGTTAAGATTGATCATGGGTAGAACACTGTAACTTAGTCTTGATTATTGAAGCTTCGAGAATTAGAAGAGGGTTCCTTCGGCCCAGTTTAGGCCAAGATTTGTGTTAGCCCTTGAGGATTTACTTACGGATGTTAGGCATGGTTGAGACTAATGAGATTTTAACATAATATTATCCATGACAGATGAATGGCGATGGTTTTTTCTGAATTATGATATATGGCCTATAGATATGTTATGGCTTATGGATATGATTATTGAGATGAGTTTCAAATATTTATGTAGGCCTAAGGTCATGATTATAATATTATAATTATTCTAAATATATTATTGGGCCCAAGGCCATGTGATGATATTGGTTGGCTTTCGAAAAGTGTTTATCTTTATGAAGGATGTGGCCATAATTTATAGACATATTGATATTTATGATTTCATTGTATGGATATTAGTGATGACATGCATAGGTTTGGTATATTTATGATTTTTAAAATGGCAAATGGTATGATTCCAACTAAAATATGATTTTCTACTATTTTTTCCTAAAAAAGGGATTAAATCCCACTTTTTTCCTTTTAACAAATTTTTTAATAATAGGAATCATACTACCTTAATGGGTAATTGTGTGAATTGAGATTGAAAATAGTGCTTTAAGGATTTGGTCGAGATGGATTTCGTTCTATGATTTTGATACTACTGATTACTCCAATTGTGAGGGATTCCGACCCCTTTCTACACTTTTTTACTAATTTAGTCCCACAGTTTACCTCGAGCAATGGATTTTTAATCATTTTTATTTCTAAGACTGTACGATGGTCTCGGGGGTTGTGAGATGACCTTCTTTTCAAATCCTTTATTTTTTAGATTGCGTGATGGTTTTTGAGACTGTGCGATGGTCTCAAGAATTGTGTGATGACCTTCTATATCATATCTTTTTATTTTTTAGACTGTTCAATGGTCTTAGGGGTTTTGTGATGACCTCCTGTATCATATCATTATTATAGAGGTTGTGCAATAGCCTGGGGATTGTTCGACGATGTCTTGTATCACATCATTATCATAAAGGTTATGTAACGGCCTAGGGTACTTATGGATTTATTAATTGTATTTTTTGGCATTTATTCAAGTATGAGCATTGCCTATCACCAGTATGCGCACATATCTATCAGCCTTATGAGGGTTTCATAGGTATGGGTAATGATTATGCCTTGTTGCGTATTGTATGTTGATTGAACTTTTGCAGCCTGGGCAGTGGGGGTACGTGAAAAGATCAGCTAGGTATTGTTTGTCTGGACTAGTTTGTTACTCGCGTTGTCATTACTATTGTTATTATTATTGTGATGATCATTGTTATGGTTAGTTTATGGTTTCTTTGTTGATGATCTGGTATTGAGACTTGAGGTATGGTTTTTCCCTCCTTTACTCTATGAGTATATCTTTATACGTAATTGTCTCATGATTAGGTGGATGGACTAAAAATTGTAAGTATGTTAGTACTAAATATTACTAGGGTCATGAGGTCTTAAAATAAGGATATGATGATGTAGGTTGTACTTCGCGTTAACTTTGTTGGATATATATATATATATATATATGTTTGTATATCAAGTTATACGTAGCTATAGTATTACCGTATCCCTTCCTTACCTCATTTATTCAGATTGTATATTTAGTCCTTGACTATGTATACTGTTATATATCCTTTCTCCGCCTTCATTTTTTTATATATTGGTTGGTGATATATGGTATATTGTTGAGATTTTTGAGTATGGCTAGAATAGGATAATTATCCTTATTATTTTACTAGCTTTGTTATGTGACTGCTAGATATTTAAGTGTAGTTCCATTTCTGTTTATATGTTGTATATATCTGTATTATCTTTGGAGCTCAGTCAACAGTTGCCGACTGAGTACCACTTGTTTGGTACTCATACTACACTTCTGTAGCCTGCAGATCATAGTGTTGGTGTTGTGTGTCGTATGGAATAACCATGGTTTGAAGACATAGAGTGAGCTCCTAATGTTTGAAGTACAGAATAACCATGGTTCGAAGGCATAGAGTGAGCTCCTAATGTTTAAAGTATTACTGTCCTCCCTCTTATGTGTTATAGTCTCTATGTTGTATTTAGAGATGGTTGTATGTATATTCATTTAGTTCCTCACTTGTATCCTTGTTATGTTAGAAGCTCTTGTACTGATACCACTAGTTTTAGGGGTTATTTTGTATTTGTTAGCCTTTTATTACATAATTTTGGCATTCTTTCTTTTATCCTTCTGGGTAAGCCATTACTAGTAGTTCCAGACTTTGAGGTTGGATTGCCTACTGGTGGGTTATAGTAGGCTCCATCATAATCCAAGAAATTAGATCATAATAAATTGGTATCAGAGCTCGGTTTACTAATGTATTAGTACAAGAGCTAAGTGTTTAGTAGAGTCTTGCAGATCGGTGTGGAGATGTATATAACCTATCTTTGAGAGGTATAGGGCATTATTAGGAAATTTATTTCTTTACTCTATGTCATGTGTCAGTATTGATATGAGTCTTAAGCATATTCTTTGACTTTATTTTGTCCCTAATAAATGATGCGAGATAGTCGATAGATGCAAATGAGATTTCGACACGGGTTTTAGATCTTTAGTGTAGCATTGGACTAGAGAGTCAGAGATAGATATCAAAGATTTTCAGTGTTAGCTAAGGAATGTAGGTACAACTCAGGCTCCAGTAGACCTTGTGACTACTTCAGCCCTTTGAGGTCTAGTATTGGGGATCCTGAGTCTGTCGCATACCCGTTATAGTTAGGGATGACATCTAGATCATCGACTAGTTCTCAAACCAGAGTTGGGTCTATTGGTGTTCATAGGGGCTCCCTATTGGTTTTTGTGTACAATATTGGGTTTCTTGAGTGGGCCAGACATATTCTTATGTTATATCCTTCAAAGTAGGACATGGTGTGTGAATTTATTAGAGGATTAGCATTGCTATTCCGTTTGGCATTAGAGCACTTGATAGCAGCTGAGTTTTCCTTCTCTTAGGTTTTTTATTATGTGAGGGTCACAAAGAGAGCATGTACTAAAAATTATGGAGGTCGTAGTAAAAGTTCATGCCATCAGTATAGTGCTATTGGATTTCATCTGGGAGTGAGGATCCTTCTGATAAAGGTCAGCTTCACTTGTAGCCTATTGGTTCTACGTAGGTAGCATTTTATATTAGGGGTGATTCTCAGGTTAGTCGTGGTAATCATTCTAGATCAGATTATGTAGCACCTTAAAGTGTTCCAGAAGCTTGTTATAGATGTGGCAAGATGGGATATTAGTTCAGAGAGTGCCCTAGACACGAGTTAGTAATAAGATAGAGTTAGCATATATTCCCTGCCATCCTAGAGTTCTTGAGGTAGGCTATGATTGCGAGACGAATTAGACATTATAGTAGAGTATGCTTTCAGTATCAGTTGGGCATTCATTTGGGCTTAGTTCATATTTCCTACGAGGGTTAGAACTTCAGGATTTTGTTATGACTGCAGAGAGATCAGTTATTGGTCTAGAGGGTGTCCCCAACATGGGAATTTTTAGTCATTCAGCTCATTCAAATCAGTCTCATAGTGTTATGGCTTCTTTAGTTAGAGATAGTGCACTTGGTGCCTCGGTTAATGATTCAATCAGTCAGTTTGAGTTTGGACCCATTCAAATTTATCCTCCCTTGGACCCATCAGGCATGTGATTATAGATTTCGCTAGGGTAGGTATGTTTTATTGCTGCATTTACCTTTTACATTTGTGTTTAGTGGGGTTGTTGTAGCCATCGATGATTATATGCCTTCATGAGTTCATATTGACTGTTGTGTGCCTTGTTATTAAATTCATGGTTATATGACTAACCCCATGGATTATTTATTTTAGTAGTGGACGGAGTAAATTTGTGTTGATATTTATCTCTATCGGTGTAGCTTTTGGGATCGAGTCCTATTTACCTTGGTATATTGGCCTTATTTTGCCCCTAGAGTAGGACTTGTTGTTAATTTTCATTTTTGTACCGCCTATTCATTCTATTGATAATTACATTATGGTTGTTGTTGTTATTTTTATGATTTAATAAAATTGACCCTTGTTTGGTAGATAGATAGACTGATAGCATCTAGTTAGAATTCCATCCCTCGAGATCTTATTTGGTGGCTTGAGCAGCTTTAGCTTAGTTGGGTGATTTTCTTTTCCATAGAGAGGTAAGATTGGTTGTTTTCCTCTATTGCTGCTATGCTAGATTGACTGTGGAGTGGTTTATGGTATTGAAGGTGATTTAGTTATATCGTCCGTTTTGAGTTTCAGATTCTTAGACTTGCCTTCTCGATTGTAAAGATTATTGTATTGGCTATCTCTCTTGACGTAGTCATTTTTTTAGATTGACTAGTTGGAGTCCATTTTTTGCTTATGGCTTTCTCATTTCCCAATAGTGGTTTAGTATTGATATCAAGATGCCTTGGATTTTTCTCATAGGTTTTTGGGTGGTTTGATCTTGGTACTAGTGTTGAGATTGGATGCTCCATTCTTGTCGTGATGTGTTTTTTGTCTAAAGTGAAGGTGGATATTTGGCATAGGTAGTCTTTCATGTGATTGCTTATGTGGCTAGATTTCGTGCCCTTCAGCTGATATAGAGTTGGTTGTTTGTGTTTTCAGTTGATGGTTATCCCTATGGTTATTTTGTTCTCCTGCTATGTTTCGATTATGGCTTAGTTTTGAGTTGACGCCTTGGAATAGCAATTTAGAAGTTATGATAGATTTGGAAAATAATGCGTACCCATCTTTAGGTTTGATTTGTGTATTTGAAATTAAATGATTCATCCTTGGTGTTGAGATTTCAGCTTAGAGTTGTAGAGATGAGTGCAACCTTATTTTAGATTTACCTTAGTTTGGATTTCATTTATAGGATAGTTGAGCCTACTGCGAGGTTACATATTCGATCTTCTTAAGTTTGGATGGATTATGGTTGATAGGTGTTCAGATGATAGCCTTTAGACCCAGTATTGGTTTCTTCAGCTTTGAACTTGGGCGTTCAATTTTCTTTGGGAATTTTAGATGATATACTTAGTGGGATTAGTATGCTTGGGTTAGATTCCTCTTGGTTTTATTCTCAATTGATGGGACATCCTGGAGTGGTAATTAGTTGTGCTTCAAACTCCTGAATTTTTATTTCTAGGATTATCTGGATCAGTTTAGCATTAACATAGATTTTTGATCCTATTTTCCCCCGGTTGTATGTCCAGATAGAACCTTATGAGTTTATTCTCATATTTTCCAAATGGACATTTAGCAGATCAGCTTTAGTTCTTTAAGTTCTCTATGATGTGATTGCCCGGATAGGACTCAGGTAATTTTCTCATGGTTTGGAATGGATGGCAAGTGTGGAATGGTAAAAGAATGTTATATTTAGATTTAGATTCAATGGTATGACTCATGCCTAGGTTTGCTTTTAGGCTTGGGTAAGCCTTAGTTGATTTGTGTGGTTATTGAGATGGCATCAGTGTGTTGTGGTTTAAATTTGCATGCATCGACCTTGTTCGATTTAGTTGGAGGCCAGTTGGTGGTTGAGGTTGAGTTTGGTTGTTTGGGAAGTAAGTGAGAGAGTCGGTTGAAAAAGGGATACATGTGATAAAATCTCTTAGGACTATTCTCTCTTCTTTAAGGTTATCTGGGAAGTCGTGCTTGGGGCATGCGGGCTCAGTATCATATCATTTCGAGCTTTTGAGATTTTTTTATCCATTGATTTTCGAGGACAAATGTTCTTTTAGTAGTGGATATTGTAATGACCCTCTAGGTCACTTACTTGATTGGTATGCATTTTTTATGTTTTAAGTATTCCCACAACGGCTACAGCTCATTTATGACTTATTGGAACTATCGGATAGTTCGTTGGTATTTTAGGCTCACTTCTCTATTTTTAAACTTTTGCTGGTTAGAATTTGGTGTCGGATCAAAACTCCTAGTAGATGACCTTAAATACAAATTCTGACTGTGCCAACAGTTCTGGAATATCGATTTTAGTCTAGTTAGACCTTTGGTTTAGGTCTTGATGCACCCAGTCTTATATTGACCTATTGGTCGAAAGGTTGAGAAACTGGAAATATGGGTGTAGGACCCATTTTTGGCTGAAACAACCTCACATGGAAATTTTTAGTGCCCCATCGCGTTTGAAATATCAAATTTGGTGTGGTTACATAGTTCATTTGCGTATACGGGTTTCCAAACGAATCCCGAGCACCCCGTCGAAGTTCATTTTGGCCTTAGAGAATCTAGTGCACCAGGTTGTTAGTGCAACCTGGATCATAAAGGGTAAAACACAATTGGGGATTGTATTTTATGCTTTATTTCTCCTGGTCATGATCGCGAAGCATAAATCACGATCACGACATGCATTTTCAGTGTAGATATCGCGATCGTGATGCTCAGTCGTGATAGTGACATTCGTAAACTGGTATGGGTATAAATTTTGCTTGGATAACGATTATTCCGTGATTTCCCTTCTAATTCATGGTGAGTTTCCTTTAATTTTTTGATAAATTCTTAGAAACTAGGGCTTTGAATTCCTAAACTTTGAGAGTTGGTTTGAGACCTGAATTGTGTTCCGTTGTGCTTATTTTTTTAGCAGAACTTCCTTGTCCTTCGGGGGACCTCGTGACAGTTTCAATTTTTAGATTCCATTTATGGGCCCGCAAGCTCGTTCTTAACACAAAATTTGATGTAACCCTTAATATAGAAATATGGGTCTCATTTGACTCCTAATGAGGCGTAGATTATGATTTTGATAGCGTGGCATCACTTTGAGACCGAGGAGTGAAGATGGACGTTTGGTGGATGATTCAAGGATTTGAGGTTTTGAGGTAGGCTTCTGTATACCCTTCTTCATAAGATGGTGAGTCTTATATATTACATTTGAATGCGAATTTTAAGGTTGATCATGGGTAGAAAACCGTGACTTAGTATTGATATTTTTTAAGTTTCAAGGATTAGAAAAGGGTTTCTTCGGCCTACTTTAGGCCAAGACTTGTGTTAGCCCTTGAGGATTTACTTATGAATGTTAGGCATGGTTGAGACTAATGAGATTTTAATATGAGATTACTTCGTGATCGATGAATGGTGATGGTTTTCCCTAGATTATGATATATGGCCTATAAATATGTTATTACTTATGGATATGATTATTGAGATGAGTTTTAGATTTTTATATGGGCCTAAGGAAATAATTATTATGCTGTAAACATTCCAGACATATTATAAGGCTTAAGGCCGCGAGATGATATTAGTTGGATTTTGAGAAGTGTTTATCGTTGTGAAGGATGTGGCCATAGTTTATAGACATGTTGATGTTTATGATTTCATTATGTGGTTACTAGTGGTGGCATGCATAGGTTAGGTACATTCATGATTTTTTAAATGGCAAATGGTATGATTCCAACTAAAATATAATTTTCTACTATTTTTCCTAACAAGAGATTATATCCCACTTTTTGCCTTTTATCGAATTTCTTCATAATGGGAGTCGTTCACCTTGATGGGTGATTATGTCCATTCAGATTAAAAATGGTCTTTTAAGGATTTGGTCAAGATGGATTCTGGTTTATGATTTTGATACTATTGATTACTCTGGTCGTGAGAGATTCCGACCTCTTTCTATACTTTTTTACTGATTTAGTCCTGAAGTTTACCTCAGACAACGGATTTTTTATTATTTTTATTTTTTGAGACTTGTGATGGTCTCAAAGGTTGTGTGACGACCTCCCGTGTCACATCTTTTTATTTTTGAGATTGTGTGATGGTCTTAGGTATTGTACAATGATTTCCCGTATCACATCTTTTTATTTTTTAGACTGTCCAATAGTCTCGGGGGTTGTGCGATGACCTCATGAATCACATCATAATTATCGAGGCAGTACAATGGATTGGAGGTTGTGTGACGATATCTTGTATCACATTATTATCATAAAGGTTGTGTGACGGCCTGGGTTACTTATGGTTTTATGGATAGTATGTTTTGGCATTCATTCATGCATGCGCGTTGCCTATCACCAGTATGTGCCTATATCTATTAGCCTTATAGGGGGTTGTATAGGTATTGGTGATGATTATTCCTTGTGGTGTGTTGTATGTTGATTGAACCTTCTAAGCCTAAGAAGGTGGGGATACGTCAAAGGCTCAGTTAGGTATTGTTTATCTGGACTAGCCGATTACTCGTGCTGTCATTACTATTGTTATTATTATTGTGATAATCATTATTATGGTTAGTTTATGGCAGCTTTATTGACGATCCGATATTGAGACTTGAGGTATGATTCTGGACCCCTTCACTTTATGAGTATATCTTTATGCATGATTACCTCATGATTAGATGGATGGAATAGAAACCCTGAGTATGTTAGTACTAAATATTGCTAGGATCATGAGGTCTTAAAATAAGGATATGATAATGTAGGTTGTACTTCGAGTTGACCTTGTTAGATATTTATGTATATATATATAGCTATATGTAGTTATAGTATTACCATATATCCCTTCCTTCCTTCATTTATTTAGATTGTATATTCAGTCCTTGACCTTGTATACTATTATATATCCTTTCTCTGCCTTTATTTTATTATATATTGGCTGATGATATATGGTATAGTGTAGAGATTTCTGAGTATGGATGGAATAGAAGAATTATCCTTATTATTTTACTAGCATTGTTATGTGACTTCTGGACATTTGGGTGTAGTTCTATTTCTGTTTATATGTTGTATATATCTGCATTATCTTTGAAGCTCAATCGGCAGTTGCCTACTGAGTACCATGTGTTTGGTACTCATACTACACTTCTGCAACCTACAGATTATAGTACGGGTTATCACTGGTTTTGTGTTGGTTATGCGGAGCAATCATGGTTCAGAGAAATAGAGTGAGCTCCTAATGTTCAGAGTATTATTTTCCTCCCTCTTATGTACTAGACTAGTCTCTACGTTGTATTTAGAAATAGTTGTATCTGTATATTCTTTTAGTACCTCATTTGTATTCTTGTTATGTTAGAAGATCTTGAACTGATACCACTAGATTTTGGAATTATCTTGTATATGTTAGCCTTTTATTACATAATTTCCGCATTCTTTCTTTTATCTTTTTGGGTAGCCCATTACTAGTAGTTTTAGATTTCGGCGCTGGCTTGCCTACTAGTTGGTTATAGTAGGTGCCATCATGATTTGAGAAATGCGGTCATCACAGTTGTGCCTTTTTCTATTGCGTCATTTCATCTTCTAATTGGATATAGGATAATTTGATTATTTACTTATGATAAATCTGATCAATTTATTCCATTTTTAGTTTAAATCATGACAACAATTTAATGTTATTTATGTAAGCTTGAGATTCTCCCTTTGTACAATATATTCAGTAGATCTTTATAAGCTCTAAATATTGTCTTCTTATTTGGGTTATGCATCTTTCCTTTTTGCTAATGAGACGACTCATTTATTATGGCAAGGAATTGATTCTCCTCCCCTGATTTTTGGACAAAAAATATACCATGATTTTATTTGATTCTCTATTGACTCTCCTAATTATTTTCTTTCTTTTAATAATTATTTTCTATTGACTATATAACATCATCCTTCTCTTCACTTGAGGAGAAATTTTGGGCTATAAATCTTACAAACATAATATTTTACTACGCTTGACATTTTGCAATGCTTGGCTTGAATTTTGACTGTGAGTTTCAACTTGTTAAGACTTTGCTTTTACCTTTTCTGTTGTTCCACGGAACCAGTATGTTCCTAAACTCACTTGTTTAATCTTTGCAACTAGTTAATGCATGTTTATGTGATTGAGTACTTGTGTTAAAGACTAGTAACTCAAAATGTTTGTTTGGACTTTTCTTAGTCATCTGATATATTCAGACACTTAGCATATTTTGTTTAAGTTGTTTGAACTCTTTACGTTACTGTATGTGGATTTCATAGGTGTTCGTATAGTATGCTTTTGTGTGTTTGGGGTAACTTTAATGTCTAATAGGTTCTCCATTCGAAGTCATTCAGTTGAAGGAGAGTCATTTGGGAAAGTGAGGGCCTCGTCATCAATTTCACATGTTCATATGTTGATGTCTATCTCTTTTATTTATTTTGGTTTATAATTAATTCATTGTACAAATGTCTGATATACATAGATGAAGTTATTGGTATTGTTTATAGGGGGTTAGGAAAGTACCTGCTACATGCCTCCTTTATAACCTTTAATTCGCGACTTTTTACTTCTTTTTGTTTATGCGAATAGCTTTTGTAAACACAACCTCAATTGTTTAATTCTTTTCAGCAAAAATCATTGTTCAATTCCTTTTCTACAACTTGAATCAGGCAATGTATTTTAAAGTTACAAATTACATAAACACTATCTCAAGACCTCTAGTTTGCAGGAAAGTAAATGGAATTACGAGGTTTAATTCTCATGTTTTAAATTAAGCCGACGCGTCCCTGGGAGTATGACTTACCAATATTTAAAAATGGATATTATGTGTATCTATACGTAAATATTCTTATGTGTTTTATATCTTGAAACTCAACATTAAAAAGAAATTATAATATTATTATTTTAATTTAAGACCGACCTCCAATCAAAATTGTTGCTAAGGTGAAAGAGCGCAATTAATAATATCGTTGCATTGTCCCTATAAAAGTGACAAACATTTTTTCTCCTCAAAGAACTTTTATTCAAATTGAAAAGGTTCACTTTATTAACTGAATTTTATTACTTTTCTTTTCTTATTTATTTGGGGTAGTTTAAGTCTTCTTATTTAATAAATATTTTGTTATATGAAACGTCACTTCTCTCTCAATTATTATCTGATTTATTTTTTTTATATATTTTCTCCCACTTAGATAAGTAGTAATTTAAAAGATAATCAAATTGCATGTCTTGTTTATTCATTATTTTATCACTTAGTGATATTAAGTTCATAAAAATAAAGGACCTTTGCTTGTCACGTAGAATCCCCACGTAAATATGAATTCAATCGGAAACCACATTTGTGGACCTCAAAAGATGCCTAACACCTTTCTTTTAAGGTAATTTGAACCCTTACCTAATTTCTGGTGATGTAGACTGATTAACTGGTTCGTAATTAGCCTTGAATGGTGCCCTAACGCATCTTAATTCATTAGGTAGCGACTCTCATTCCTTAAATATCCTAAAGAAGAGTTGTCACGTTGAATCCCGCTTTTCGCGACAAAAATGGGGCGCAACAACATGGCGACTCTGTTGGGATACTTAGGTTCTAACCATTACAAATTTTTGTTTTATGTGAGATTTTATTATTTGTCTAAATTTTACTTTGATGTTTGTGCTTTACCGTAATATTATTTGTTTTAATATCATTTTGTTAGTCCCTTCCCCCTTTCCCTTTATGTGTTTTTTCTCATATTTCTCCATGTCTATCCCCTCCCCTTTTATTCCTTTTATTTGGCTGTGTTTCAATCTTTATTTACTTTTTTATACTGTTGAATATGTTATGGTATTTCTTGCTATGTGCTATGTGTTATGTGCTACCGATTACCGCTTTCTATAACAGTCATTCCCCTCATATCTTTCTTCACCTGAAAACCTCTTTTATTTTTTTAAAGAACGATTGCATGGTTGCATGAATGTTCATTCATAAAACACCCTATGAAAAATGCCTCATGAATTGGTCGATCAGCGGTGCGTCAATAGTCATGAGCTTTTTCGCTCTCAAGTTGTCTGCTTGAGGGAACCTGGTCAAGAAACCACTCTTGTTCTCTAGAGCTCAATCGTATATTTCTTTACCAAGGAATATGCATCCTAAAATATCTAGGGTGTCTTCAGAACTTATATTAATATATTGAATGTTATTTTTGTACTTATACTTGTATTTGACAATCCTCATTCATTATTTCGTTCATAATCCATCTCCACCCACTATTCAAGTTTCTATATGTCTTTGATTCTAGACTACGTCTGACATGATTCTTGTTCTAACAAGATATGTAGGCAATTCTTTATAAGGATGCGGTCTTCCTTTTTCCTTTCATTAACAAAATATCCTAGTATTTAAAAATATTTCAAATAGTTTTTCTATCAAATCATATTCTCTCTTTTTTTACCTTTTCATAATGTCATAAGGGTGGAAACTAGAATCTTTTTGAATTGTTCAAATATTTTTTCTCAATCTATTAAATTCTCAGTTATTTCATATTGGATGTCTCAGTTGAACTAATTTGTCCAAAACTTTTAGAACTTTTCATTTCAACCTCTCACGATTTTAAACATTCTATGTGCATCTTTTCAATGTCTTACCATTATTTACTTCTTCACTCAATCAGCTTCAAGTACGAACTTACTACCTAGGTCTTTCTTAGAACCTACCTTTTATCTTTTGATATTGATTCACTTTTCAAGCTTAAGTTCTAACCTACCCATTCATTCTAAAGTCCTCTTTGATAAAATGACTCATATTATCATACTATCTCTTTTCTCATTGGGTACAGTGGCTCCTGTTTTTTTCAAATTACTATTTTATTTAAAGATTGTCTAGTCTTTGAACATCGACTCGGCTGAAAATTTGCAATATGCTTAATATTTAGAAAATTTCATCCTCTTTCTTCTCGCCCACGACAAAATATTGTTTGGACTGTATATCCATATTCTTACCTTACCTATTACCCAAAGACAAATAGTCATGTTACATGCTATGTGATTATGAAAAATTAATTCAAATCACTCTTGAACAAATGAGGTTAGGAAAGTCTAATTCCAAACTTCTATTGTGTCAAGCTAAAACTTGAATTATAATATCATAAGTCACATATATTTGTCATTCTAGGCCTACCTTGGACTTAACAAGGCTCCATATGTTATAGGACATTTTATCCTTATAAATTAATGTGTTTGTTATTTCACTATATGTCACCTTCACCTTACTAACTTGAATGTTTTTGTTAATTTTATTTTCTCCCCATACCCAAAGGTTTATTCATGCATTCTCTTGCCTATCACATCAATTCAAAAGGGCTCGGGCTCCTTCTCTTAAGCTTAATACCCAAGACAAGGAAATAAGTGATAACAACAATACTGGTGATGAGCATAATGAGGTGATCTTAAGAATGGAACAATGAATCATTCAATTACTATGGGAATTGTCACAAGCCCGTAACATGCCTAATTTATCCCTTATTTTGAATACTCTTCTCGAGCCACAGCTGAGGCAACACCACTCTCAAATCATATGCCACCTTTACAAACCACCCCTTTACCATCATTCCTTTCTCACAAAACCAAAATAATCCAAGTTATGTATATACACTTCCTAAAAACAACCAATATCCACATTCTTGTCCACCATAATTTCACACATACCCACAACCAATATCCACATTCTTGTCCACCATAATTTCACACATACCCAGCTCCACTAAATTCTCAAGTAGCATCATATGCCTACAATATACCGTCAATGTTTACCATGAATATGTCTGCATTCTCATGATCCAGGAACTCATAATTTTGATTCAATTTATATCAAAAAGACTTTATTCACCCACCACCAGTACAAACCCGAACCTTCAAAAAAAATTTCTTTATGAAATTTGTGGTTGAAAGACTGGAACAGCTTGAATGTAGTAAAAGATTGAAAAGGCTAAGTTACGAGGACCTGTGCATGCACCCTAATGTTGACCTGTCGGAGGGGTACAAACCTCCTAAATTTGAATTGTATAATGGGACTTGAGACCCAAAATCCTATCTGAAGATATATTATGACAATCTAGTAGGAGTTGGTAAAAATGATCAAATTCTTATGAATTTATTCATGAGGAGCCTCACTGGAGATGCTTTATCATGGTATATCACATAAGATGCAAGAAAATTATTCAAATAGACTGATATGGCCTCTGATTTTATAGAAAGATTTGGATTTAATGTTGAGAATGTGCCTGATTGGTTCTACATCAGAAGTTAAAAAAGAAACCTACAGAATCATTTCGAGAATATGGAATGAGATGGATATGTGAAACTTTTAAAGTGCGCCCTCTTCTAGAGGAAAATAAAATGAAAGAATTTTTTATGCGTGTCCAGGAGCCACAATATTATGAAAATATAATGCTTATAAAAGATCGAAAGCTTGTTGACATTATTAAGTTAGGTGAGAGAATTGAAGAAGGCATTAAAAATGGAGTGATAATAAATTTAGAGGCATTGCAATCGATTAAGACTTTGCAAGTTGGTGAGAACAATGATGTGAATGAAGTAAATACTGTCTTGACTACACAAGATCATAAAAACCCTCTAATTTATCAAACACCACTTCCTATACTTCAATACCAAACATTCACATATCAAGCACCTCCATATCCATTCTCCACAATGACATATAATTACCTCATACTTTCTTATAGTCCTACCAACTATTTTGCACAACCTGTGTACTTTCAAATTCCTCCAACTACATTCTAATAATCTTTATCTTATAAAACTTCTCCAACAAATCAAAGATCCATTCAATCTGTCAGACCTCGAGCTAAGCTTTAAAAAATCTATCAAGACAGTACACATGGGAAATAGTATGCTTTTATGTGTATGGTGTACCTTTCATTTCTAATAGGTTCTCTATTCAAAGTCATTCAGTTGGAGGAGAGTCATCTAGGAAAGTTAGGGTCTCATTACCAATTTCACGTGCTCATATATTGATGTCTATCTCTTTTATTCATTTTGGTCTGAATTAATTCATTGTACAATCGTTTGATATACATAGTGAAAGTCATGGGTATTGTTTATAGGGGGTAGGGAAAGTACCTTCTACGTGTCTCCTTTCTAACCTTTAATTCTTGACTTTTTGCTTTTTTTGGTTTATGCGGACATTTTCTGAAAACACAACCCCAATCGTTTCAAAAATTATTGTTCAATTCCTTTTCTACAACTTGAATCGGACAATGTCTTTTAAAATTATTAATTACATAAATATTGTCTCCTGGACTCTAGTTAGTTGGAAAGTAAATGAAATTACGAGGTCTAATTCTCATGTTTTAAATTTAGCCGACAAGTTCCCGGAACTACCACTTACCAAAGTCTTAAAAAGGGAGATTATGTGTATCTATACGTAAATATTCTTATGCATTTTATATCTTGAAACTCAAAATTTTCACTTGTATTTTAAAAAAATTATAATATTATTATTTTAACTTAAGACCGATCTCTAATCAAAACTGTTGCTAAGGTGAAAGAGCGGGATTAAAGATATCGTGGCATCGTCCCTTTAAAAGTGACAACATTTTTTTCTCCTCAAAAAACTTTATTCGAATTGAAAAGGTTCATTTTATTAACTTAATTTTATTACTCTTTTTTCTTATTTATTTGGGGTAGTTTAAGTCTTCTTATTTAATAAATATATTGCTATATGAAACGTCACTTCTCTCTCTTTGCTTTTCTGATTTATTTTTATTTATATATTTTCTCTCACTTAGATAACTAGAAATTTTAAAAGACAATCAAGTTGCATGTCTTGTTTATTTATTATTTTATCACTTAGTGATATTATGTTCATAAAAATAATAGACCTTTGCTTATCATATAGAATCCTCATGTAAATATAAATTCAATTGGAAACCATATCTGTAGACCTTAAAAGGTACCTAACACCTTATTTTTTAGGTTATTTAATTTCTTACCCGATTTTCGGTGACATAGACTAATTAACTGATTTGTAATTAGCCTAAATAGTGTCCTAATACACCTTAATTCGTTAGGTGACGACTCTCACCCTTTAATAATTCTAAAAAAGAGTTGTTACATCGAATTTTGCTTTTCACGAGAAAAATGAGGCTCGACATGAGCACACATACAACTCAAATGCGCACCTCTATTTATAGATAGTGATGGAAGGATCTCATATCTATTATTCTCTTCTAAAATATTCCTAATTTCTAGAACTATCCTTGCTAGAATATTTCTAGACTTTTCTATCTAGAACTCTCATTCTAAAGATCTTTCTTTGATTCTCTACAACTCTAGAATATTCTAGATCCTTTTATCAAGTGTCTTAGCTATTAATTAAGTTGGTGATGAATTTGTAACACCCTTCCCCCAAACACCAACTTAATTCGTTAAGTGCCCTCACTTCGAGCAATTTTTCGAGTTTTGAAATTATCCTGATGTCCAGACGCTTTGTGAATCTCATCCTCCTTCGACTTTCACCAATCACTACTCTTTGAAGCTTCTTTAAATGTAGTAGTCTTTTTTATCTTGACTACCTCTACTAATGTTGCATCTATATACTTGAAATTTGGATATTTTGATCGTATCGTGCTTTTCAGTCGAGGTTGCAGAACTTTATGCAGTTCTTCTGAGGCCTCGTATACTTCAATTTGCCATGAGCTCTTTTTTTTTAAGAAATCTCTTTTGTATATGATGTAAGTTTTTTACATACCTCTTGTTCTGGTTATTCTTTACTTCCTAGTTCTTCAAGTTTATATTGTAATTGTTCCTCTAATTCTGTTGAATTTGGTAGGGCAACTTCTTTGTACCACTGTGTTAGTGCTTCATCAAGTACTACATAAGTTGTTTCCATTGATAAGACATAGATAGACTCTTATCTTCTTCCTTCCATTATTATCAAGCTTATAACTTTTAAATTTCAATATACTTTTACGTCATCTGGTCTGAATAGGACATAGTTTTAAGAATTTCTTAGTTGTAATGCACATGGTAAGTTCTTTTTAATACCTAAAACGTGGTAGACATTCTGAAGTTCCACTTGTCTCGAGCTGTGATGAGGCACGAATATCGTCTTTCCAATATGAGTTATTCGAAATTTTGATTTTTTTTCACTCATAACTACTCACTCATTTTTGTATTCACTCATGTTGATGAAACTTTTCTCACTGCTATTCATGTGATTGGAGCATCCGAATAAATGATCCAATCACATTCATAATCAACTAGTTTCTCACATACAATGGCAAGTGTAAGCTCTTGTTCTTCGTTAGAAAGTGAAGTGACAAGCTCGTCTTGTTGATTACTTTCTTCAACTACATAAGAAGTCTCAAAATACCAAGCTTCTTCTTCATCTATCTTGTTTTGGAAAGAAGTAGTGACGTTACTTTTAGTTTTCTATACTAGCAGTCTCAGGCATAGTGTCCGTTTTATCCACAATTATAGCATTTCTCCATTTTTTATTTGTGAAATCCTTGATTTGCCTACTTATTATATCATTGACCTATTTGAGGTTGATTATTTTGATCACCCCTTGGCTGTGAGCTTTTCTCCTCGTCCTTTTTTTTATAGTCTTGCCTTTTGCTGAAGAGCGTCATATCTTCATCTTTTATAGAGAGTTTTGAAAATGTCTTTTCCAAGTCTTCTTCATTTGCCAATAGATTTTTCAACTTATATAGAGTTAGTTCTATGGTCCACCTTTGTGAGGCTTTAATTATGTCTTTGTACTATGGTCTTAGACCATTAACAATGATTCTCCTCATCCTTGTTTCTGCGATAACATTCTTTGGATCTATTTTTGGTATTTCATCAGAGAAGGATTTTACTTTTAAAAAGTATTGACTGATCTTCATATTCAGCTATGAGATCGACAAAAGTTCATTTTCAAGCCTTTGTAATCTGGCATAATTTTTCTTCATAAAGATTGTCGACAGCATGTCTCAAGCATCTTTGGGAGTCTTGGCATTTTTTATCCATTGCAGGAACTCATCCTCAACTATTATAGTGAGAAGAAACATGATTTTTCTAGCTGTAACCTTCCACATTTTTGTTGCTTCAACAACATAAGTTGATGGTGTAGTGTTTGAGCCACCAACTATATTCCATAGTTCCTGACCGAGAAAGTAATATTGCATTCTCGTATTTCATGATCCGTAATTGCTTGTGTTGAGCTTCTCAACACTGTCGAGAGTACTTGCAAAATCCTCTATTGATCAGTGCCTCATGATTTGTAACCTCCAACAATATCTTGTGGGATTTTCGATATTCTATCTCACTTTTTATCCATCATGCTTTGATACCACTTATTAGATATTTAATGGTAGGCACAATCAGTTTCTCACAATTTAAATTTTATTATTACAAAGTAAAGTCCGACCTGCGGTCTTAGAATCGCACTCCTAGCAACTTTCTTTGTTGCTCTCTCTCATACCACACTGTTGCTTGCTTCAACAACTCTTTATTTGATCACTTACTCTTGTACTTGATCATACTTATTTGAGCATACATACAACTCAAATAACCACCTCTATTTATAGGTGATGATGGAAGGATCTAGTGAGAGATATCTACTACTTCTTCTAGAATATTTCTAAAACTAGTTATTCCTAGAACTATTCTTTTTAGAGTATTTCTAGACTTTTCTATCATTCTGTAGATCGTTCTTTGATTTTCGACAACTCTTGAATATTCTAGATTCTTTTATAAAGTGTCTTGGATATTAATTAAGTTGGTGATGAACTCTTATCATTTGGTACGTCTATCATAATTATTAGTAGTTGCTAACACTCATGCATGCAGTAAAATCGAGGAGATAAAGGTGGTATTAGTGGCGTTATTAGAGACTCGAATGAAAATTGGACAATTGGCTTCTTGAAAGGCATTCCTACTCTGACCAATACAATGTCAGAACTTTATGCTTTGGAGCAAGGCCTTATACTTGCTCTTGAAAAAGGTTTGGTGCCACTTGAAGTAGAAACGGATTCCACAGAGGTAATTGATCTTTTTCAATAGGACCACGCAATTTACCAAGCTATTGTTCTTGCATACAGGTCGCTATTGAAGAGTTTGGAGAATCCAATGATCTGACAGAATTTCCAATAGACAAATCAACTAGTGGGCTCTTTGGCAAAGGGAGGCTCTAAATCAAGTCAATCTAATCCTACCACTATTTTGTTAGCAACTTCCGCAACATCAATGTCCTTTTTGCAAGCTTACAAGGATGGAGTTGTATATACTAGACTAATCTCTCTATCTACTTGTACTAAACTAGTTGCCTATGACAACCTTACTATTATCAGTAGTAACAATGATAGAGACGCTAATATGGTAGCTAGTAGTCCTGATGTAATTGCTTAATTATTAAATGAAAAATCCCTATTATCAAAAAAAAAAAAAAAAGGCCAAAAGAATCGATAGGCATTCAAACTTGTTGTCAAAATTCACTTAGACACCTAAACTAAAGTTTGTTTCTATCAGGCTCCTAAACCCCCACATTTTGTTCCAATTGGACCTTTTTTGCCTATGTGGCACTGCGCGTGCAATGTCATAGTGGGAGCGCGTGAGGAGCATTTTTTTTACTAATTTACAAATAAAAAGATGCCAAGTGGCATTGAGGGCCCCAAAAATGTTTTAATAACAATTTTTTTTTTAAACACTAAAGGCCCTTTTTAATAAAACAAAAAGCATTAGGGGGTTCCAATTTTTTTTTTTTAATAAAACAATACGCTGGGGGTAGGTGGGGGAGTTTTATTTTTATTTTTTAAAAATTTTTATAATTTCTTTTGAATAATTAGTTTTCTATTTTTAAAATAATTTTATAATTTCTTTTTTATAATTAGGCAAAAAAGCATTAGGGGGTCCCAATTTTTTTTTTTTAATAAAACAATACGCTAGAGGCTGGGAGCTGGGGGGCTGGAGTAAGTGGGGGAGTTTTATTTTTATTTTTTTTAAAATTTTATAATTTTTTTTAATAAGTAGTTTTTATTTTTTAAATAATTTTATAATTTCTTTTGTATAATTAGTCTTTTATTTTTATTTTAAATAATTTTATAATTATTTTTTAATAATTTGGATCCTCAATGCCATTTTTTATTTTCATTTTTAAAGAAGTTTTATAATTTTTTTAATAATTATTTTTTTATTTTTTAAATAATTTTTTAATAATTTATTTCATTTTAAAAAAAAATTATATTTTTTTTAAATAATCAGTTTTTTATTTTTATTTTTCAAATAATTTTATAATTATTTTTCATAATTTATATCCTCAATGCCATTTTTTATTTTCATTTCTTAAAAAGTTTTATAATTTTTTTAATAATTAATTTTTTATTTTTTAAATAATGTTTTAATAATTTATTTCATTTTTAAAAAAATTTTATAATGTTTTTGAAATAATCAGTTTTATTTTTTTATTTTTTAAATAATTTTATATTATTTTTTCATAATTTATATCCTCGCCATTTTTTATTTTCATTTTAAAAAAAGAATTATAATTTTTCTTAATAACTATTTTTTTAAGTAATTTTTTAATAATTTATTTCATTTTTTAAAAAAATTATAATTTTTTTAAATAATCAGTTTTTTTTAATTTTAGAATTATTTTTTAATAATTTCCTCAATGTCATTTGTATATACTTTTAAAAAAAATTATAATTAATTTTTAATAATTATTGGACCCACAATGCCACGTGTCAGATTCCAATTAGCTCATTTTGTCACGTCATCGCGTGTGTGCAACACACACTTTGACCTTTTTGCTGATAGGGCAAAAAAGGCCCAATTGGAACAAAATGTGGGGGGTTTAGGGGCCTGATAGGAACAGGCTTAATTTAGGTGTCTAAGTAAATTTTGGCAACAAGTTTGAGTTCCTATCGATGACTTTGGCCAAAAAAAAACAAAACACATACATACATGCATGATGCAATTTATGATGCAATGCTATATGAACCAAATACATCGTCAACCTCTTAAACTTGGCACAATTTATTTTGTCACCTCAACTAGCTATTGTTCATTTTAAACACCTAAACTAGTGTTCCACTGTATCATTTTGACACCTTTTGCATAACCAACCAAAATTATAAAGTACATGTAACACACTTGCGGATGATGTGACATGATGACTAACTAAAAGAATACATATGGCATTTGGGTCATAAAAATATTTTAAAAATTAATTACATGAAAAAAAAAGTAAAAGTATTTAAATTTGTTCAACCATATTTTTAAAATATTTTAAAAAAATCAGTTTTTATAAAAATATTTTTCATCCACACGAATCCCTCCCTATCAGGAAAAAAAAACTTCTAGAAAAAGTGTGAGACTCAAATTTGATTCTTTTTATGAAAATTTTCATACATATACAAAAAAATAAAAAAAGGAAAAAATTTACAATAAATATAGCCAAGATTTTCTTTATTACTTAAAAATGGCTATTAGGCCATTTTATTTCTTTATCTTTTTTTGCAGTGGTAATTCCAATTATTTTTAATTTTTCCTATATTTTTTATAAGGAAAAAAATCGTGTGCTCTTTTAAAAAAAAATTGTGCAAATTTTTTTTTTCATGTATCAATATTATATAATGTTGTATAAACATGTATATAATGTACAAATAGTTATGTAGTTTATATGCAATGTAGCGATATTGTATAAATAGTTATGTAGTATATAAGTAATGTATCAATATTATATAAATAGTGTATGAATGTGTATCGATATTGTATAAAATATGCAATGTACAAAAATTGTATAAATAATATATAAACGTATATTAGTATTGTATAAATAATATATAAATATGTATCAATATTGTACAAATAGGTATGCAATGTATCGACATTGTATAAATAGTGTATAATTAGGTAGCGGTATTATATAAACAATTATGTAATGCATATGTATGTATCGATATCGATATTATTTAACTATTATGACTTCCTACCTTAATAAACAAAAGTCTAAACAGAAAATAATAAAATAACATTAATATTCATGTTTTCCGTAAAAGAAACAAAATTATTAGAAAAAAAAAAAGATTTTTTTTTAAAAAAAGAATAAAAAACTTTTAGACATAGAACAATAAAAAAACAATGAATTTTTAAAATTTTTAAATTAGAAAGAAAATGGCCAACTTGTACTTGAGAGAAAATTTAGCCATTCAGAACTAGCAACCACCATGCAAATACCAACAACTAGCTTCTCCGATTAAACAACCAAACAACCCGACCTCTTCATCTTCGTTGTTGCTCCGGTGAGGAGCTCCAGCTCCGACGAATCCGAGCAAACCACAAATACAACACCGACATCCCTTTTCTCTTCTCTCCGCCATCAACCCAACCACCATCGTTTCCAACAACAAACACAACAACCACCGTCAAACACCTGCTGTCCATTTTTGTTCGATCTTCATTCATTTCGATCAGTTTCAGACCCAAAATTAACATACAACAGCAATAACAAATTCCCACCGGTGAGCTCTAAGGTGTGGTAGAACTCCAACAACATGCAGCTAAGAGAAAAACGAATAGCACTGAAGTTCAGGTGTGAGAGGGATTTGAGAAAATTAAGGTGTGTTATTATCTGAAATATTCAAAATATCCCAAAATGGACTATTTCAGGTAATTAACTCAAAATTAGGTCATTTAAGTTACAATTAACTTTTGTGGGCTGATATTTTGCATAATTATTTTTTTCAATGAACTTCTCATATTTTTTTTTTTAGAGTTGATAATTTTAACTTAGTTAAAAATATGTTTGATGAAAGAGAGGGAGGGAGTGAGAAAGAGAGTGGTGGCAATGGTGGATTTCTATTTCTTGTTAGAAAAAAATACTCAGAAAAATATCTGAACTTTGGCCGGATTTTCAGTTGAGTATACTAAACTTTGTAGGGTCTTATTACCCACCTAAACTTTTTTAAATGGAATTAATTTTCTCCTGGACTTTTTAAAAGTGGAATTAATTTTTTCCGAAATGTTATACCCAATTTTGACGGCCGAAAGTGTAATACACGCGCTCTTTCTTCTCCATTTTATCATTTTCAACATTTTTTTCACCAATAAAATCATATTAAAAATTCTACAACTGAAATTTCTCCTACAAATCAAATTTCAAATGATTTCAGTTAGTCAATTTCAAATTTCAAGTCCATTTTTATCACTTTTCACTATTTTTTCATCAAAATCTTGATTCCTAATTTTTTAAATTTGGCTTTTATTTTCTTGAAACAACCATAGCAGGTCAAGTTCTTTGCTGTTGCAGTTATACTCAATAGAGTCATTCCAAATCTTCCATTTTGTAACAGTAACTGAAGCGAAAACTAGAAGCTTTCAAAATAATTGAAGCCATTTTGCAACAGTAACTGAAGCCATTCCAAAGCTTCCAAAGTCAAAAACTTTCTTGAAAATTGAATTCCTAAACAAGCTTTTTTCACCAAAATCTTGATTCCTAATTCTTGATTTCTATTTTGATGAAATTGAAGGATGACCCATTTGGGGGGCATTTTGAAATTGAGTCAAATTGATGTAATTGAATTGAGTGTGTTGAAGATGACCCATTTAGGGTATGTATGTGATGAAATTATGTTCAATTTCAATTCAACAATGGAGCAACCATGGTGCTTTGTTGAAGACTCCATTGTTGAAGATGAGAATTTTTAACTGCTAACTACGCTTAGCTTATGCACTCCAGCAGTGGTTACAAAATTTTTTCCTTTTTGTACAATGTCAGCTTTTAAAGGACTTGCAGTTGTGATACTGCAAGATGATGTTGATTATACTATATTGTTGAACATCTTAAGGGAAAAGCAGCTTAAAAGAAAGCCTTTTAAAGGTTTAGAGGCAAAAAAAAATGTGTGTATGTTGAAATTGGATCAAATTGATGTAATTAAATTGAGTGTGTTGAGGTATGTGTGTGATGAAATTATGTTTGATTAAATTCCAATTCAATAATGGAATACCATTGAAGAAAAGAAAGAAAGAAAGAAAGAAAAGAGAAGAGAAAGAATGAAAAAATAAATTTAAAAAAAAAACATAAAATTTATAAAAATTAGAAAATTGAGGGACTGTTTGACAAAAAAAAGAGTTTTTTAATGATTTTTTAACACTTTCACGCGCCCAATGCGCGTGAATTACACGCTATGGTCCAAGTGGGAAGATATATGCTTTTAAAATATGAAAAAAAAAAAGTTCAGGGGGTAATAGAACCCCCGCAAAGTTCAGTATATTCAACTGAAAATTTAGCCAAAGTTCAGATATTTTTGTGAGTATTATCTCTTCTTTTTACGGCTATTAAGGTGGTGATGATATTTCTTTTATCTAAAAAAATTAAAGAAAATGACGATTGAAACAAAATATTTAACTCATAAATTATTTTCAAGTAAAGATTTAGTTTTAAAAAAGTGAATCTAATGCAATAGTAGTGCTAACTATTGTTGGCAGTGAATTTTTGGTGAATTTCGGTGAAAATGATTGCCACAGATTGATTTCTCAAGTAATGATGACGCCTATCTTATTTCATCAGTAGGCAAGCCAAGCCATAACCCGAAATAATAAGTAACGAGCTAACAGGCAGAAACCAGAAAAAGATTGCATATAATGATAGCAATAGTAATAATAAGTGATAACCAGAAAGGAAACATACATAATATATCAAAACAAGAAAAGGAAAAAGGATCAAATATACAAATGAATCCCTCCCAAAACCTATATGGCCGGTACTAGAGCTACTGCTAAAAATACCCAGAGTACTAAACAGAATTCAAAATGTACACAATATATACATGCAATCTCGAGTACAAAAGATTAAACTGGAATAGATAAAGGAGGATCAGCCTCGGACGACGGTAAGCTCACCCTGCTCTGAATCAGTACCGAAAGGTAGAAACCACGTCAACGCTAATTGCTAGTACCCGAATTTGTATCAGAAAAAAGATGCAAAAGTGTAGTATGAGTATCAAAGTAACGGGTACTCAGTAGGCATCATTGACCGACTGAGCTCAATACAAGAAAAGTATAACTAAAATACGAAGGTGTATCCTAAGTCAAAAGTAAACAAGGATAGTAAGGTAAAATAACTGTCAAGCTACACAAATGCGATAAAGGAATAAATATAAGCGATACAAAAAATAAATAATGCAGTACTAAAAGACAAATAATAAACAACCTAACTCAGCCCCCATAGAAGGATAATAAATTATATTTCTACCAAATACTAATTTAAATTAAATATTCTACAATATATTTGGTATTACTAAAATTCTCAAACAAACCATCTGAAGATTGAACTATCAGTCCCAACAAGTCATAAATAACTTGGGTAGTTATAAAAAAACTCTAGACACTGAAAAAGTATGAAAATAAGAAAAATGACTGTGAGGGTCATTACAATAATAAAAATTTTCTTTTAAATTTTTATGTTTTATTCTTTCATGTTTTTTAGTTTTTCTAAAATTTGTGTGATAGTTTTTTTTTTTTTTGTTTTTTTCTTTCATGTTTTTGTAAGATTTTAAAAAATTAGTACGGTAATGATTTGGTGGATGGTGGTGGAAAAAAGAGTTAAGAAGAAGAAGCAAAAAAAATATATTTTTTCTTAAAATAAAGTCTTCTCGCGCGCTCTGAGTGGGTGTATTACACTCACTTTTCATGTCAGCAATAGGTGTAAAAATAACACAACGAAAAACTAGTTTAGGTGTTTAAAGTGAACAATATCTTGTTGAGGCATAGCTGTCATATTTTATTTCTCTAATGTCAATTTGATTAATTTTCAAAGGTAAATTAGATTAGATTAATTCAATAGTTTAAAATTAGAATTTAGATTTTCAAAAACTATATGAACAGTATTATAAGTTGCAATTTTTTATTTTAATATAATAAAATATTACATCTTAAAATGGTAATCAAATTTTTATTTGACTCTAAAAAAGAAAACAATGACAAGTAAAAACAAACGGAGGGAGTAACTGCATTTTTTTTGGTTGTTTAATGTAACTTACTGATAAAATCATCTTTGGAGTAACTGGTAAAGTTGTTGTCATGTGACCAATAGGTCACAGGTTCAAGCCTTGAAAATAGTCTCCGACAGAAATGTAAGGTGAGACTACATATAATACATCCTTATCGTGGGGTCTTTCCCCATACTTTGCACATAGTGGAAGCTTTAGTGCACCAGGCTGATTTTTTCTACTGTTATAACCATCATTCTGCATGATTCCTTGACTTTTAACATTATAAATTTATAATATATTTGAATACCTTATGGTGCTTTAACATGATTACGTAAGTATAGATCTTTTTGGTATAAAGCGAATGAACTAACTTTTCCTCCTTGTGCTCTCAGTTACATATATGTGGAATCATGGGTGGATCTATTCATTGACGTGGGTAGGGGTGTATATAGGTCGGGTTGATTCGATTTTTCATTAAAATATATCCAAATCAATAATGTCAATTTTCTAAATCTATAAATCAAATCAAACCAATGTACAATCGGTTTTTTAATTTCAGTTTTAGTCGGGTTTTTTTTTTATTTTCTTAGTTTTTTGGTTTTCTCAGTTTTTTACAATTATAATGTGATTGAAGAAAAAAATTAAATGTTTTTACTAAAAAGATTAAAAAAAATGATTATAGAGTAGTTCAATTAAAATTAAGTTGGCAAATTACTAAGACTCCTAAACTACTATCTCTAAAAGTAATATTATGTGGATACCCAGTGGTTCAATTTCTTAGTCACTAGTCACAGTAGCTTGTCTGAAAGTTCCCTTCACATAAAATGTAAGCATACAAAAGAATGAAAAATTGGAGACAACTTATTAAAACCTTAACTCCATAAAGTAATTAACTATAACATAATTCCATAAAAAAAAAAAAGAGAGAAACAAACCTAAATCACAACTTGACGAACAAATGAACCAAATGTAAAGTGAAGCAATGAAGAGTTTTAGTTTTTTATATGGAAAAAATTCAAATATAGGTAACTTTTAGTCCATAATTACAAGACATGGTTAATGTTCGCATAGTTACGAAACATAGATATACCTTAAATTTCTCTCTTTCTCTCACTCTTTCTTGCCTCTCTCCTCTCCTCCATTCTTGTCCCTCTATTGGTCCCCCCACCCTACTCCCCACCCCTCCTTCTTTCTCATTCTTTTATTTTTTATAATTTCAAGAATTGTATATTTGTATATAAACTATGCAAAATGTATATGTGCACACTCAATATAAATTCTGCAAACTATATATATACATATATATAGTTATTTAATATACACTATAATAATATACATACATTCAGATATACAATTGAAAAAATAAATAAATGTATATATACAATTAACAAATTATACATATATGACTTATATAATTGACACATATGACTTATACATATACGACTTATTCAATTAACTTATACATATACGACTTATACAATTATATCATATATATACAATTAATATACAATTTATACATATGCGCATATATATACATATATAATTAAAAACTTATACATACATGACTTATATAATTGACATATACAATTGACATATATGACTTATACAATTGACTTACACATATACTATTTATACAATTACATCATATACACAATTAATATACAACTTATACATATACACATATATAATTGACACATAATATATAATTAATAACAATTTATTTGAATTGAGAAAATAATGATTAAACTAAGTTATCTCAATCAAAATTTATGATAGAAAGGATTGCAAAATATAAAAAATCAAAAAAAAAATCTAATATAAAAAATATTGAAAATTACCTCAAATCTTCAATAATTATTCTAAACGGATTTTATGTGGTGAAAAATCCGCAAAAAAGGTTCTCCAAAGTAAAATCAAGGATGATATCTTGTGATATTAAAGTGATTTTGAGAGAAAAATAAGGAGAAAAAAAGTTGAAGAAGGTCTCTTGAAGAACACTATTATAATGTTGCCACTGTTGTTGTTTCTTCAATGTAAAATCAAGGATATTAGAGTGATTTTGAGAGAAATATAAGAAAAAAAAAGTTGAAGAGATATCTTCAATAATCGTGCGTTTTGATGTTTTCATTGTTGCCTTTTTTTGCCATAGAACAAAAAAAAAAAATTAACTACCAAATAAGTATGAATTGTAATTTTTTAAAACATTAACCATACCATGTAATTAATATAGTATTTTGTCTGTAATATATAATTTTTCCTTTTTATATTAATATTGGGCTTTATATTAATTTGTTAGTAATGGAAAAATATTATAATTAAAGGCTCAAGAATATATATCTATTTTCTGAATATAAAAAAATAATAAAAATAATTAGAAAGTAGATTATAAGTAATATTTTTTTACATATAAAAAATTAAAATTATATATATATATAGTATGTCGGTTCGGTTTGGGTTCAATTTGATTTTATTTTTGCTAATACCAAATCAAATCAAGAATGATCGAATTTTTTTTGCCAACACCAAACCAATCAAACCAAATCATAAGTCGATTTTTTTCCTCGGTTTAGTTTGATTCATCGGTTCGGTTTGATCTAACGGTTCGATTTGTACACCCCTAGCCGTGGGGGTGGCACCCACCCACAAACTTCGACGAAAACTCTATGTATATAGGTATATATATATATACTAATATATTTAAATATTAAATCTGTCACCCCTAATATCAAAGCACTATCTAGTGTAAGTGGCAAAGTGTCATTTTTGTTGTCCATAGGTCGTGTGTTCAATCCCAGTTTGCAGCATTTGTTTTCTTAATACTATATAGTCAAATATTAAATTTGCACCAATAATATCAAAACATTATCTAATGCAAGTGGCAAAGTGACACTTTTGTTGCCCTTACATTCTACAATTTAAATGAATTAAGAATATTATATTATGATATTAGTAATATTATTGAAATATCAAGTCTTGTCATTTTGTTTTATTTTTTTAATTAATTGATTGGTTAGTTGTTCTATATATCAAAAAATGAACAATTTGATTAATTTAATCGATAAGCAGTGGCGGAGCCAGAAATTCAGCGAAGGATGTGCAAATTTTATTTTCAGCTATGTTAAGAGTGTGCAAAATTAAATATACGCTCATTATGATTAACATTTAACCTCTATTCACCACATAATTTTCCAACAAAGGGTGTGCATCTTACCACCCTTCATCGAAGGTGACTCCGCCGTCCCCGTCGATAAGTTTACTTGGCACCCAGAGAGTTTAGATCCTGGATCCGTCTCTATCCGTGAAATGGCACAAGATAAATTAATTCCAATGTAGGTAATAGTAACAATATATAGTGGATACAGCAACCTAGTAAAAAGAGAATTGTAAATTTCTATTTTTAAGTACATATGAAGGCGGAGAAAAAGGGATGAAGAGGATCCAATAGAAATCCCAAAATTAAATTAAAAGCTAGTGTGACCTGACTCACTCATGTATCCATCCAAATAGAGTTCTGCAAAAATTAACCATTAAAGGGGCTGTTTGGTAGGAAAATATGTTATCCCGTGAATACTAATTCTGAAATTAGCTATTTCGGGTTTAGTTATCTCACCCTCAAGTAGGAATAAGAAAAACACTACAATCCCGGGATACCTAATCTCA
Source organism: Capsicum annuum (assembly GCF_002878395.1). NCBI lineage: Eukaryota > Viridiplantae > Streptophyta > Magnoliopsida > Solanales > Solanaceae > Capsicum > Capsicum annuum. Next base: position 70,052,056 of record NC_061112.1, on the reverse strand, counting down.
AGATGAGGTATCCCATGCATTTTGTTCCAACTAAACATGAGATAAGCTCCTCTTTTATATTAATCTCGGGTTTAGTTATCCTTATCCCTCCCACCAAACGACCCCTTCGGGACTCCACATTATCCCAAATGTGAATCAGGACGTTTTTAGTTTCTCACATATATGTATTCGATATTTATATTGAAGCCTGATTTATAATTCGAATATGTACATTTTATGGATTCATTTTTATTTTGGAGACACTCCCAACAAGACTTTTTTCACATTTCGCTATTCAAATTCGAAATGTCTGACTAAAAGTGAAGGAATCTCATCCCATTCGGATTCAACTTCTCTCCGTTTGCCTCGATTTTTGCTTAGATTGAGGACGCATGGCATATGAATAAAATGGAACGACTTTAATTAAATTTAATACTGTTTAATGAAATTTTCTTATGGAAAGGCATCAATCAGAGGATAATTAAGGATAATATATTAACTCACATTTGGGAAAGTAAGATTGCTAACGGGGAAAGGATAAAAGTGGCCACTCGCCTGAAATACACACGAGAATGATCAAGAATTAAATATGTATATTCTAGTCGTTTTACTGGCTATTGACGCGTGAAAGAACAAGATTGGACACTCGCCTGAAACAAAAGAACAAAAAAAAAGAAACAAATTGCTCTCTATTATTTTTTTTAAGTTCAGCGATAAAAAATGCTCTCTATTATTATTTTTAATTCTACTAGAAAACAATCACATAAGATTTTGTAATTTTTTTAACAATTAAATACAAATTTGTTATATTTTAATCAATCAAATACAAAGAGAATGTATTTTTATTTACTATATAAAAATAATATTTTCTATACAACAATGATACATATACATTTTTATATAACAAGGAGATATATGCAGATCCTATACATATACATATTGTATACAATAATGATACATTTTCTAAATAGATTATATATAAAAAAAAAATATTTTATATAATAATTATACAATTTCAATACATATTTTATACAATAATTATTCAGTTTCGTTACACATTTTATACAATTTTTAGTTGCAATTATCATTCAGATACGTATTTTATAACAATGATATAGTTTATATACATATTTTATATAGTTTTTATATATATATCTTGTATGGATACATATTTTATAGAGAAAATGCATCAAAATCCCCCCACCCCCGAACTTGTCTGTCCAACTTACTTTAGCACTTAAATTAACCTTCTCTTTATTTACCCCCCTAACATCTTTAAAGTAAATTAATTTCACCCCTTAATATATAATACCACTCTCATAACAGAGAGTGCACCACACTCGCTGACATATCAGCGCCACGTAAATAAAGTATTTTTTAAATATTATATATATAAATACATATTTTTAAATACATATAAAATATTTTAAATTAAAAAATTGCCCCCACCTCCCATTTTTCATCTTCTTCATAACCACCCCTCCCCCCTTCCCACCTATCGTCCACCGCCATACCTGCACACACCCCGTCCACCCCCACACTGCCACACCTGCATACACACGCATCCACCTCCGTCCACCCCTACACAGCCACACTTGCACAAACACCCATCCACCTCCGTCCACCCCTACACAGCCACACATGCACACATACGCCAGATTTTTGGCTAATTTTCGCTGAAAAACGTCATTATCATCATCGAAAAATATCATAAAATAGTGATAAAAACTTAACCCACCTAATAAATTTGATCAAATCAACACCAAATTCTCTAAGGGAACAACCAACGAAGGATCACCCATGCTTTTTTGCAACATGGACACATGAAATACCAAATGAATAGAGCTCATGCTAGAGGGTGAATCCAACTCATACGCAACATCACCAACCCTTCTCAAAATCAAGTATGGTCCAACATATCGGGGATTGAGCTTCCCCTTCTTCTCGAACCGCATTACTCCCTTCATGGAAGACACCTTCAAGAATACCCAATATCCAAACTCAAACTCCAAGTCCCTTTGCCTTATGTTCGAATAGGACTTTTGGTGATCTTAAGCCTATCCCAGATCACTTTCACCTTCTCCATATCTTGGTGAACCAAATTTAAACAAAACATCTCTGCTCCTCTAACCTCGAACCATCTAATAGGAGATCTACACCTCCTACTATATAATGCCTCAAACGGAGCCTTACCGATGCTAGAATGGTAATTATTATTGTAGGCAAATTCAATGAGGGGAAAATTGTTAAACCAACTGACACCAAGTAAATCACACAGGCTCGCAATATATCTTTCAAAGGTCTGAATAGTCCTTTCAGCTTGCCCATTCGTCTGCGGGTGAAAAGCCATACTAAGACTCACTTTAGTCCCCAAACCATGCTAAAAAGAGTGTCAGAAGTGCAATACAAACTAAGTACCAAGATCCTAAGTAATCGAGACAAGCACACCATGCAACTTTACCACTTCCTGAAGGAACAACTTTGCATAGTCCTCAATAGAATAATTAATCCTCACTGGCAAGAAGTGAGCCGACTTAGTCATCCTATCTATAATGACCCAAATGGAGTCACATAGATTCTACGACTGCAAAAGTCTCATAACAAAATCTATTTTAATTACCTCCCACTTCCATACCGGTAGTTCAATATCTTGGAGTGTCCCACCGGGCTTAATATGCTCCACCTTCACTTGCTGGCATACTATACACTTAGCCACAAAGTTGGCCATATCCTGTTTTATGTTATTCCACCAAAACATCTCTTTAAGATCATGATACATCTTCGTTGAATCGGGAAGAACCATATATCATGATTCATGGGCCTCGACCAAAATCCTATCGCGTAATCCATCCACATCGGGAACACACAATCTCCCTTAGTACCTCAAGACACCATCACCTCTGATCTCGAAGGCCATAACCTTCTGCTTACACATATCATCCTTGATCTTTATCAAGAGAGGATCTAATACCTATTTCTGCTTTATTTTCTAACCAAGAGATGATTGCTCCACCTGTTGCACAAACACACCACTATCCTCAGAGTCCAAGAGACAAACTACAAGGTCAGACAAATAATGAATGTCCTTCACTAATTCCCGCTTATCCTTATTCACATGTGACAAGCTTTCCATGGACAACTTACTATGAGCATCAATAACCACATTAGCTTTACCTGGATGGTAGTGAAGGCTCATATCATAGTCCTTCAGTAACTCAAGCCACCTCTTTTGCCTAAGATTAAACTTCTTCTGAGTGAATACATATTGCAGGCTCTTATGATCAGAAAAGATATTAACATAAACCCCATACAGATAGTGACACCAAATTTTTAACGTGAACACCCCGACTGATAATTCCAAGTCATGAGTCGGATAGTTATTCTTATGAATCTTTAATTTTCTAGAGGCGTAAACAACTACTTTGCCATGTTGCATCAACACACAGCCCAAACCAACCCGAGACATATTATAATAGATGGAAAAACCCTCGGTACCCTCAGGTAGAGTCAAGATCGGAGTTGAAGTCAACTTATCTTTTAGCTTCACAAAGCTACCCTCGCAAGCATCAGGCCATAAGAACTTCACCTTTTTTGAGTCAACTTGGTGAATGGAGCAGCAATAAAAGAAAAAATTTCCATGAACCTTCTATAATAACCAGTTAAACCCAAGAAGCTTCGAATATCAGTTGGAGTCATAGGTTTAGACCACTTCTTAACCACAACAACATTTTAAGGATCTACCATAATCCCCTCACTAGACACGACATGACCAAGATAAGTTATGACATTCAACTAAAACTCACACTTAGAGAACTTAGCATACAACTGCTGATCTTTTAAGGTCTGCAATATAGGGTGGAGGTGAGCAACATCATCAAACTTACTCTTAGAGTAAACTAAGATGTCATCAAGGAAGACAATCACGAACAAATTAAGAAACTGCCGAAAGACCCTATTCATCAAATCTATGAATGACGTGGGGGCATTGGTCAACCCAAAAAACATAACCAGAAACTCAAAGTGCCTATACCGGGTATAGAAAGCAATCTTAGGGATATCCGCCTCCCTTATCTTTTACTGGTGATACCCAGATCGAAGATCAATCTTAGAGAAGAATTTGGCACCCTGAAGCTGATCAAAGAGGTCATCAATTCTTGGAAGGGGATGCTTATTCTTTACTATCACCTTGTTCAACTATTGGTAATCAATGCACATATGAAGGGAACCATCCTTATTAGGCATGAACATCGGTGCATCCTACGAGGACACACTAGAATGGATGAAACCTTTATCTAAAAGATCCTTTAGTTGCTTTGTAAGCTCCTTCAAATCAGATAGAGCCATTCTATAGGGGGGAATAGAAATTGGATGAGTGTCCAAAATGAGATCAATACCAAAATCAATCTCCTTATTGGGAGGGATACCCAGTAAGTCATCAGGGAAGACTTTAGGAAACTCATTTACCATAGGAACAAAATGTAAGGAAGGACCCTCCAAGTTATAATGTTTAACCAAGATCAGATAATAGAGAACCTTTGGAAATTAACATTTATGTTCTAAGATACGATATAAACCTCCTCTTTGGAGCTAGGGAAACACTCTTCCACTCAATAATTAGCTCATTAGGGAATTTAAATAAGACCTTACGTGTCCGATGGTCTAAAAAAGCATAGTACGAATGCAACCAGTTCATTCCCATAATAACATCAAAGTTAACCATGTCTAACTCTATCAAATCTACCAAAGTTTCTTGATTACCAATGAACAACACACAACTCCTATAGACTCTTTTGACAACAACAGAGTCACCCATCGAGGTAGAAATAGAAAAAGGGTCCGACAGATACTCAGGATTAAAGCCAAAATATACAGCCACAAATGGGGTCCCAGAAGAGAGAGTGGACCCCGGGTCAAGTAAACAATACACATCATGGGGAAAAGATTCAGCATAAAAGTACCAACATCTGAAGATGCCTCGAACTCTTGACGAGTAGTGAGAGCATAAAGATGATTTCGACTAGTGCCGGAGCTAGAAGTGGCAAGCTTTGGTGCTGAAGCTGATAAAGAGGCAACAGAAACTTTGTTTGCCCCAAAAGTAACTCTAGAGAGAACCTTCCACTGCATATTCCCGATCTGACCACACATAAAATATTAGTTCCTCCCCTTCTTGCACTGACCATGATGCAGTTGACCATAAAATCAGTAAGAAGGATACGATGGAGTGGATTGAGCAACACCGACCTGAGATTGGGCACCTTGTGTCCTATACCCTCCATCATACTGGAAGAAATAATCGCCCGATGGCTTTGGGTAAAGAGTACTAGCCTAGAGAAGGAACCGAAACTCCCCCACTTCTTCTTAGGCCACTTTCCATATCTCTACCAGTCTGTAGTTGGCCTTTACCCTGATAAAACAATGTAAAATTCTTACTCTACCTCTCACCAATTTTAGCCTACTTATTTTTTCCTCCTTAACCTGCTGCATATATACCACAAGTCGAGAAATATCCATATCTTTGTTCAACAATGAAGCCTTGCTCTTCAGAATCAATGCATAGGACAACCCAAAAGCAAACTTATGCATTCTAGCTCTCATCCTAGACACTAACTCAGGAGCATACCTGGAAAATTGATGGAATTTTTAAGGCATACTCCTTGACCGACATCCTACCTTGTCTTAGATTCACAAATTCCTCTACTTTTGCCTATCTTAACTCCTGACAAAAGAAGTAGTTCAAAAAGGCACTATAAAATTCATCCCATAGTGTAGAGTCAGAATTACCTCTCCTAGATTGCTTCCACTCTTCATACCACTGGTATGCCACATCCTTAAATTAGTAAGTAGCAAACTCCGCACCTTTAATATCTGGCGCATGCATAATCTATAAGATGTTTTCTATCTCAACAATAAAATATTGAGGATCTTCCTCAACCGTAACACCAGTAAAAATTAGAGGACTCAACCTCATGAACTAGGCAACTCTTATGGCCTTAGAAAATAGAGTAACAAAAGCACTGAGCTTAGACTGAGAAGCTACCAACTGAGCTAACATATGAATAGACTGATGAAACTCAACGTCTGTCATATCATCATGAGGAGCTTGAGGGAATCGGTGGAAATCCAAGAGAGCAATAGAGAATTGGAACCCTAGACCAAGTTTGACCCCATAAGCGGGGTGTGTCCTATAAATAGTGTCCCCAAGTAGAACAGAGGAGTCTCCATGAGCTTCAGATCATCTGGGAGGCATGATCTAAAAAAATAAGAAGAATTAGAGGAATCCAAGACCTTAGACTCTATAGCTTGAAGTACGACAACAAGAAAAAGAGACATTTCTAAATGTCTCATAGCCATAAAAAATACTCTACTTGACAGGAATTTGTGGATACCTAATTAACCATGAACCTAAGCTCGTATACTAACTTTGTCATGACCCAAACCATGGCCTAGCCATGATAGGCATCTTAAGTTCCACATGGACCAGAGATCACCTCCATCACCTAACCTACTCAGCTCAGTAACCTCAAGTGTCAGATGAATTTTGAACATATAACAAAATAGTATATAGATAATACTAATATTAATTCGTGAAATATCTATATAAACTATCGATAATCGGACAATCGTCCATCATCGAGCCAATCCACCAAAACAACACACCCAAGTCCACAGTAATCTAACAAAGCCTCTATAAAACTGAAGTCAATAAAATGTCAGGATATGCCCCCTACAGTAGCTAAAAACAAAGTCTAAATAAAGTCTGAGACATAGAATATGAAGAACATAAAATGAAGCATTCCGAAGTATGAAAGCTCACCACTTTAATGTCAACTCACAAACCAACTCAAACACTTGATCACTGCACAAGAAAAGTAGAAGAAGTTTGCATTGCGTGGGGATATAACGTCCATAGACAGTTAGTAGTTGGAGTGCTAACATGTAGCTTAGGTATAGAGGAATAAAATAATGCCATTATTCAAAACAAAGTTAAATCATCATATGGAATCATATATATATATATATATATATATATATACCATGTTGGGATAGGGAATAAGGCTTATCATAGAATTTTAAAAAAACTTAACTCTAGCTATGTAGCATAACCATCATAAAATAAGGCACCCACAGGCTATATGGGCCCAGCTCTCCCCTAGATGGAAGGGACCAATGCATGTAGTCATGCAAACCAGAGAATATCCATATCTGTATATGCTTTATAAGGGACTCAAACCTCCCGGAAAAATAAAGGTTACTTTAGCACCAAAGTATATAATATAGGGGATTCAAACCTCCCATTTATATATCCACTTAGGGGACTCAAACCTTTCGATCATATAGACACCTGCACTAGCTAGTGCAGTTTCCAATGTTAGTCATTCGGACCTCACTTTCATGGCCCGACTACGTAATACACTTTAAAGCCTAAATTAAAATATTCATTGCACATGCTCAACCATTAATCCAATTACTTACCAAAGGCATCCCGTTGGTATCGTTATACCAAATCCACTTGCAAGAGTACAACATGCCATAACCATTATTAATTAATTTGGGACTCAAACCCATTGTCCAAGTAAAGATATTAATTATATTCAACATTTAGGAACTCAAACCAATTTATCTAGTTAAACCAACAAGGTTACAATTCAAATCAATTTTTGGCTAATGAGGCCTTTACTAAACCATTTTCTAACCATTTACATTATTAGGCTAAGGCCTTAGTTCAAAACACAATTCAACATGTGACAAGGTCATTCTCATAGGCCATTTCACAAACAGGTTGAAGGCATACCATTATCAAACAATTATTCAACCCAAAAACCATCAAGTTAGGGTTAACCATGACCCCTTAATTTAAATCAAAATTCCCAAGCATCCAGATGTTTAAGACCATTATCAAAACATGAATAATTATAATTTAAACCATGAAAAAATAATACTCAACATTATATATTCACATCCTCAACCATGGTTTTCAAAACCCATTAATGAATCATGAACAATGTTTAAAAATACATGATCTTTGTAAACTAACAATGATGGAAGAATCACATGCCTGAGTTATGAAGATTCATGGAGAGAATTTGATATTTAAGCCTCTAGATGAACACCTTAAAGAAACCCTAGCCCAATCTTCTTGAGAGGATTTTGAGAGAGTTTAGAGAGTGTTTTAATCTTCTAAAGTGTTGAATAAATGCCTAATAAATATTTTAAGACATGCGGTCTTAAGGAATTGATATGGGAAATGTCCAAAATACCCTTATCTTAAAAGTTGTGAAAAACTCGTAGGTGGGTACAAGTTTACCCTCCAACTCGTCACCATATCATATGAGTGGTACCTTCAAGTCATCGCTCGGTCAGAAGGTTGGACACCATATTCTGTACAACTTATGAATTCATTGCCCAACTCATCATATTACCATACAACTAGTGCCCTCAAGTCCTATCCAAGGCAGAATATCAAGGACTAGACACTAGACAGCACACGATTAGACCCTAAACCTCTCATCACAGAACCATACAACTAATATAGAGTCTCTTATAACTACGACAAAACTTGGATAGCAAAATATTAACTAATATATGACTAGGGTCCATAGACCCGTCACCACACCATACGACTTATGGTGTGAGTCGTATGATTTATAGAAAGTTTAAGACTCAAGAAATTTGCAAGGGCCAAAGTTTGGGGTGTTTCAAAGACTCCTTGGTAAATGGTTAGGATTATGTAAATGATTTTAATATGGGCTTAAAGGAGGTTATGTAGAAAAGCTGTGGAAGGTAGAGGTCCTGGGGGAACCAAAACTGGAAAATCTTATTTGCTGATGTGAGGGTGGTCTTGTGACCGTGTGTATGATATCAAATTTTATATTTTAGGGATTTAATAGTCATCTATATTTCATTTTTTCCGATCGTGTGGCTAACACGCACTAGGGCCCTGTGAACAGGGGGAGCTGAACCTATATAGCTCATGGGTGGTTTTAAGATAATCAAGCTATACAGTTTAGGTTAATGTTTTAAAAATTCATGCTAAGCCTTGTTTCCTTTTCTCGTCATATGATATATATTTATATTGTGCATTAGTTTTACTGCTTTTCATATTATGGATTTTGGATTTACTTTACTCTATTATCCTTGAGTTACATACTACCGCTCCAATTTCTAACCATCTTCAGATGCTATATCCCCATGTGTATAGGGTTTGAAGGCAAGTCTATCTTCCCTAAGTAGTGATCAGGTGTTCATGGATTGTTCGAGTATTGACTTGAAGTGGTGAGCTTTCATACTTTGAAAGTCTTCATTTCATGTTTGATTTCTCTTGTCTTAGATTTTATCTTAGTTTGGTTTTTGTAAGACCCCGCAAAATTTCTAGCTTAATTCAGTCCTTTAAGCTTGTTAAGGGGTCCTAGACTTAGAATATATTAGCTAAGTATTCAGACTTAGTGCCATTTTATCCTTAAAAAATTGGCCATATTATTTTGAGACCTTTACGTCTATTAAATGTTGATATTTGAGTTAATTCATGATCAGGAAGGTCAATGGATGTTCTCGGACAAGTTTTGAAATTTTTGGACCTCGTTTAGACCATGTTTGAGTGCACAAAATAGTGGGTCGACGTGATCTTGATGCATTGTGTTGACCATCGCATCGATAAGATAGTTTTTCCCCAGCTTTAGTGCAAATTCCAGTGAACTAACGCGGACTCGATATGGTGCGTTGGCTATCACATCGATGACAATAATACGGTGCGTCGGCCTACGCGTCGGTAACACAGTTTATAGGCATTAAAAGGCCGCATCCTCAGGGTTAATTAGGTCTTTTTCCCATGCCCTTCAGCCCCCAAAATGTGAAATTAAACCCTTTGGAGAGAAATTATATTCATTTTTTCACAAATTGCTCAAGAAAAAGAACCCTAGGTGTTCAAATTTCAAATCAAGAACTCAAGAACTCACCATTAACTTTTAGAAATTCTTCAACTAAGGTATGTGAATTGTTCATCTAAGGGTCCCTTTTCACCCTTGGAGTCCAAGAAACCATTTTTAAACTTCATTTTTATGGATTTCATGAATTCCATATTGGGTTTGATAATATTCATGTTTATATTGATTAATTAAATTTCAAATCCATGTTTTATTATAAGTTTCATGTGGGGTAAATTGATTTATATGTGTTATCTAGTGAAATCATGCTAAAGCCTTCGAATTATGAATTTGGTAGTTGGAATTGTGTGGTCACATGTTGATTAGTATTATGTGCATATTTTATGCCTTTCAAGTGATTGATGAATTAAGCATGTGGGTTGAATAGTGAAATTATATCATGTTAGCATGTATTCAAGTTCATACAAAGCAAGTGTTTATTAAAAGGCCCCAATGAATGAATAATGATCTAGTACTTAGCTTGTATGTTGCAAGTTTGTGCCATGTCTCTTAATTTATGCTATCGAGTCCTGGGGGTATTTATACCCGACAATTTAGCTGATTACCTAGAGCCATGGTCAGTCATAGAACAGTATCAGTCACGTCATGATCAGTAGTATTCTTAGTCGGTTATAGAACTCAAGAAACCTCAGTAGTGTTCATAATTCAGTCACAATACTTAGGGTAGACCTCAGTAGCACTTGGTGCTCAGTCAGTTAATAGTGTTTAGTAGTATTCCATTAGTCCATGAAACTTAGTGAACTCAGTTTAGTTTAGTCAAATAGTAATATTAGTAATAGTTCAATCTAGCCTAGTACAGACTAGAAATCAGTTTAGTGCCCATTCAATTAGGAGTACGATTCAGCACCTAGCAAACCCAGGGATAGGGGTATTCCTGTCAGCAGAGGGTTTGACCCCTAGTAGCAATCCCTGTGTTACAGAACTATGTAGCCAGCGTAGGTTGAGATATCTTTCTGCCAAATATTATGAGGGTTTATACATCTCATTCGAGTTATCCTGCTAGTGAGGGTTGACAAAAGAGCTTTCTGTCAGCGAGGGTTAACTCACAACTTGTCTCTACCCATGGCAAGATATTGATACCCTTCTAATTGGGGTTATAGGTTGGAACCCAATTAGTTTAGAAAGGGGCATGTTGATTAGATGATTACCTCTCGTAGTTTTAGTTTCTAATTCAGTCTCAGTATAGAACTCCGTCCAGTTCTATAGATTTAGGACTATCAGTTATAGTCACTTAATTCAGTTCAATATGGAACTTAGTATAGTTCCATAGAATTTAGGATTTCCTGATACATTCATCATATTATCAGTAATATAGTCTCAGTAAACTTTGACCTCAGTTAAACAGTATTCAGATTTAGTATCCAGTACTATCATATTATCAGTTACAATTTTTGTATTCATGCATGTACTCTCATTTAGTCATACTTGTGTTATTCAGTTAGTATTGTTCATGCATATGAACCCATGCATTTTAACCTACCTCACTGAGCATACCAGTATATTCAAAGTACTAGCGCATACTTTCTTTTGCGCTATGATATTTATAGGTTTCGATGCACGGGCTCCCGAGCATCCGTAGTAGATTAGACTTTCAATAGTCAGAGTAGTGGTGAGTCCTCATAGTTCAAGGATATGATTATTATTTACAGTATTTCAATTTCAGTATTAGTAGTCGGAGTTAGTTGGGGGCTTGTCCCATTAACTCCACAGTTCAGACAGTTTTAGAGGCTTTTTAGATAAGAGTATTTTCAGGAAGTTGTTCAATTTTTCAGTACTTATATTCAGTTTTGGTATTTTGATACTGCATTCGTATTTATTTTGTATATTTTAACCTTATGGAATATGTTTCCGCCTATTTCCCTAATCATTGCAGTATTTATTACACAATTATTGCAGCAAGTACCAGTCATGGGTTAGCTTGTGGTCCTTCAGGATTGCGAGCACCGTGTAGCATTCGGGGTACAGACTTGGGGCATTACAAACTTGATATCAGAGCCTAAGGTTTAATAGTGTCCTAGGAAGTCTGAAAGCCGCATCTAGTAGAGGCTTATGCATGGGTGTATTGCGCGCCACACTTTTGAACAGGAGGCTACAAAATGTTTTAGGAAAAGTTTCCCTTCTTTCTGTATTCATAGAGTGCGAGTGAACACAAGCTCAAGTTAAACTCTCAGTCTAATTCCTCTCTTACTTATGCTTCAACAACATGCCTTCCATAGAAGCTAAGGAGAGAAGTAATGAAAATCAATCAGCCCCTTCGCCCGTTCAGGCAGATCCCCTGAATGAGAATTCTCCCACTCTGAATTTAGAGTTGCTTTCACTGCCTTAGCTTATTCAGTAGTTGCACAGAACAATTAGCTGGCCATTATACTATCAAGGCTTATGGCTTATGCTCCACAGATTGGGGAGAAGAGGCGTAGAAAAGAAGGGAGAAAGAATAAGAGTGCCAGAATGTCTAGGCCAAAAAGTGGCTGAAAAAATCCTCTCTGCCAGCAGTGTGGTAGAAACCACCAGGGTATCTATAGAGCTGGCAGCAATGTGTGCTAAAGATATGGCAAGCCAGGCCACAGAGTCAGACAGTGTCCTCAGGTGGGTTCGCAGAGTCAATACACCCATCCCCAACTTAGTTCGGTCGCTCGAATCAGCAGGGTTCCTCCTTCAGTGCCACCAGTGGGCAACACCCTATGCTCTTCAGTCCCAACAAGATCAGGAAAGTTCTCCTAATATGGTCACTGGTACGTTACAATTTTTTTATTTGCATGTTTACACTTTGCTAGATCTAGGAGCTTTTTTGTCCTTTGTTACTCCATATATAGAAGTTGATTTCAGAGTCAGTCTCAAAATTCTAGTAGAACCTTTCTCAGTCTATACCCCAGTGGGTAAATCCATCATAGCCAGTGGGTATACAGGAACTATATGATTATGATATCTCAAAAAGTCACTTTAGCGGACTTAGTCGAATTAGAGAAGATTAATTTTAATGTCATTCTAGGCATGGATTGGATTCATTCCTGGTATGCCTCAGTTGACTGTAGAAATAGAATTGTCCTATTTTAGTTTCCAAATGAACCCAACCTAGAGTGGAGGAGTAGTACTTCAGCACTTAGGGGTTAGCTTGTTTCTTACCTTCGGGTTAGAAAAACGATATCTAAGGGGATGTGTCTACCCTCTCGTTCGAGTCTAGGACTCTAATTCAGAAACTCCTACTCTTGAATCAGTGTCAGTAGCATAAGAATTCTCAGATGTGTTTCTCGAAGACTGTTATGGAGTTCCTCCCGAAAGGGGGAATCAACTTTAGAACTGATCTTCTCCAAGATACTCATCTCATCTCTATTCCTCCATATAGAATAGCTCCAGCAGAACTCAAAGAATTGAAAGATCAGTTAAAGGATTTCCTAGACAAGGGATTCATCAGGACCAGTGTGTCTTCGTGGGGCATGCTAGTGTTATTCATGTGTAAGAAAGATGGTTCTTTCAGAATGTGTATCGACTATCATTAGTTAAATAAAGTCACGGTCAAGAACAAGTATCCACTTCCCAGAATCGATGACTTATTTGACGAACTTTATGGTACCAGCTATTTCTCTAAGATAGACCTCAAATCAGGCTATCATCCGCTCAGAGTCAGAGAATGTGACATCCCAAAAATAACTTTCAGAACTCGATATGGTCACTTCAAATTCTTAGTCATGTTCTTTGTTCTTACCAATGCCCCAATAACTTTTATGGACTTGATGAATCGTGTGTTCAAGCAGTACTTGGACATGTTTGTCATAGTCTTTATCAATGACATACTTATCTATTCTCGTAGTGAAAATGATCACGCAGATCATCTTAGAATCGTACTCCAGACTCTCGAAGCCTATAAGTTATCATGATATCTATACATGTATTACATGTCAGCCCTATGATCATAGCTCATGTCAGCTCTACACTTTCAATTCCCAGTATAGGAGTTCTAGTTTAATCTGTGTTACAAATCACATTCCATGAACACAAAAACTCCAGACTTAGGTCATGCAACTCCTGACTTATGTACGTATGCCATGCTTTACAATGGGCTTAGTACCCATGACTCATGCTACCCTCCTAACGAATCAGCTAAATTCAGATCATGACATATATATCCTCAGCCTAGATCTTTTGGTAGATCCACCTAAGATATATATTCTATTCATCAGGCCTCAGTTAAGTGTTGAGTCTGGTATAGTATTCAGTACTCAGTAGTCAATATTCATCCTCAGAATTCAGTAAAGAACTTAGATAGTTCTACAGAACTGTGGCTATTAGTTATTAGTTGCTTAGCCATCAAAATCCTATATTTCAGTATTAGTTTAAACCTCAGTTACCAATATCCATTTATAAGAATTCAATATTCAGTTCCAGTATAAGTATCAGTTACCGTCTTAGTTATAGTCTTAGTCCCAGTCCCAGTCCAGCAATAAAATCAGTAACTCAGTTCAGTTCCAGGTTTGCTTGACCATAGCATACAGTTCTCAGTTATTTAGATATCAATATTTCAACACCTCAGTTTATAGACTCTTTTGGAACCATGTTATACGCTTGGTCTTGAACTTTTAAATAATACAGTCCTTCAAAAATTCATGCTTAATTATCTTATGTTACTCAGTTAGTCCTTGCCTCATATGCTTAATACTCTACAGTTTTAGTCTAGTTTTTCAGACTAAGAATAGTTCAATCTTACATGACCAGTATTCAGCTATCAACCATTCAGTTAATTAGATATGACAGTATGTTTATCCATTTGTGTTCAGCGCCCATGTGAATATTTTTAATAGTCTCAGGTGAAGCGTTATGCTAAGGTAGAAAGTATAGTTGAGAAAGTATCCAAGGGATATGACTAAGTTTGAAAATATTAATTGCAATACATGAGGCTTAGCCACTGTATCTTAAATGAGGTTTCGTAGGCCTCACCACATATTACAGAAATTTAGCTTGAATATGACTTCTTATTCAGACGCTTTATTCAGCCTACGCAAAGATTCTTTACTCCCTAAAGTCACTAGAAACTCTATAGAAAGAGTGTCAAGGAAATTCTCCAGTCGAGCATGAGTTTTCAGCACAAGTTAGTTCGTAAAGCCAGAAATTCAGTTTAGTAGTCGGGTGGGCAAATTCGTATGACTTAGTTTCTTATCTTTCCATCTAGCCGCACTATCCAAAGTCTCATGAATGTAATTATTCCAAGATGAGGCAACCAGGTAGTGCGTATTCAGCTTAGTTCATGTATCATGTCTTAGTTTCAGATCCCAGATACTCAGTCACGATTCAGTTCATTGGTGCCCTACGCATCATCTTAGTTTTCCTCAGTATCTCAACCAAGTCAGTGTTCTTTGAGGGATATAATTCCCCGTGCTTTCACGACCTAAAGCTTCCATCTCCTCTTCATGTAACAAATCTAGTTTGGAGTAGTGGGTACTCATATATTGCCCCTCGAGTCCCAATCTCAACCGTATGCCATGTATCCAAGGGCTCAGTTCAGTTTATAATGTTCAATACATGTATCACATTCAGGCCCAGTTATGTTCTCATGATTCTATTCATGTGTGTTCAGTAAAGGATCTCGAGCTTGAGATTGGAAATTTTGTATTCTTGAAAATCTCTCCTATGAAAGAAGTGAAGAGGTTTGGCAAGAAGGGGAAACTTAGTCCAGATATGTCAGTCCTTACTAAATTCTCAGTCGTTTAAGAAAGGTAGGTTATGAGCTTGAGTTGCCTTTAGACTTAGCTTCAGTGCACCTAGTGTTCCATATCTCCTTGCTAAAGAAATGCATGGTGACCCAGCAGTCGTAGTCCCTATTGAGGGCATAGATATTCATAACAGCCTCTCTTATGAAGAAATTCTAGTCGAAATCCTTGACTATCAGATTCGTTGACTGAGGAACAACGAAGTCTCTCTAGTCAAAGTTCTTTGGCGGAATCAGTCCGTTGAGGGGGATACTTGAGAAGTAGAAGTACATATGTAGACCAATTATCCTCACCTCTTCTCCATTGATTCACACTCAGCTCAAGGTAATAGGTTTTCTTAAGCTTATTCAGTTTCACGCTTAGATTTTTAGTACAAACTTGGTATCAGTTTCCATTGCATGTTCAGTCATATATTCATGAGTCAGTTCAGCCATGTATTCATGCATCAGATATGCATGTTCAGTATGAGAAACATAGCTAATCAGTAATCCTAGTCATGCATTCATAAATTATGTTCAGCTATGTACTCATACATCAGATATGCATGTTTCGTATGATAATCCAGTATATCAGAAATCTCAGTTATGCGGTCATGTTTCAGATGTTGATGTCCAGTAAGTAAGTTCAGTCTACTAGTACTCTCATCTTAGTCAATCCCATTCGAGGACGAATGTTCCCAAGGGGGAGATAATGTAAGACACCAAAAAATTTCTAGCTTAATTCATTTCTTTAAGCTTGTTAAAGGGTCCCAAACTTGGAATATATTAGCTAAGTATTCAGACTTAGTGCCATTTTAGCCTTTGAAAGTTGGAAATCTTATTTTGAGACCTTTACGTCCATTAAATATTGATGTTTGAGTTAATTCATGATCAAGAAGGTCAATAGATGTTTCCGGACAAGTTTTAGAATTTTCGGACCTCTTTTAGACCATGTTTGAGTGCCCAAAATAGTGGGTCAATGTGATCATGATGCGTTGTGTCGACCATCGCATTGATAAGATAGTTTTCCCCAGCTTCAATACAAATTCCAGTGAACCGACGTGGACTTAACGCGACACGTTGGCTATCACGTCGATGCCAATGATGTAGCGCGTCGACCTACATGTCGGTTATATAGTGGCCGCATCCTCAGGGTTAATTAGGTCTTTTTCCCACACCCTTCAATCCCTAAAATACGAAATTAAATCCTTTGGAGAGCAATTATATTCATTCTTTCACAAATTACTCAAGAACAAGAACCCTAGGTGTTAAAATTTCAAATCAAGAACTCAAGAACTCACCATTAACTTTCAAAAATTCTTCAACTAAGGTATGTGAAGTGTTCATCCAAGGGTCCCTTTTCACCCTTGGAGTGCAAGAAGCTATTTTTAAACTTTATGTTTGTGGATTTCATGAATTCCATGTTGGGTTTGATAATGTTCATGTTTATATTGATTAATTGAATTTCAAATCCATGTTTATGATAAGTTTCATGTGGGGTCAATCTATTTATATGTGTTATCTAGTGAAATAATGCTAAAGCCTTTGAATTGTGAATTTGGAAGTTGGAATTGTGTGCTCACATGTTAATTAGTATTATGTGCATGTTTTATGCCTTTCAAATAATTGATGAATTAAGCATGTGGGTTGAATAGTGAAATTATATCATGTTAGCATGTATTCAAGTTCATGCCATGGAAGTGTTTGTTAAAAAGCCCCAATGAATGAATAATGATCCAATACTTAGCTTGTATGTTGCAAGTTTGTGCCATGTCTCTTAATTTAAGCTATCGAGTCCTGGAGGTATTTATACCCAACAATTTAGCTGATTACCTAGAGCCATGGTCAGTCATAGAACAGTATCAGTCACGTCACGATCAGTAGTATTCTCAGTCAGTTACAGAATTTAGGAAACCTCAGTAGTGTTCATAATTTAGTCATAATACTCAGTGTAGACCTCAGTAGAACTTGGTGCTCTATTAGTTAATAGAGCTCAGTAGTATTCCATTAGTCTATGAAACTCAGTGAACTAAGTTCAGTTCAGTCAAATAGTAACATTTCAGTCCAGCCTAGTACATACTAGAAATCAGTTTAGTGTCCATTTAGTTGGGAGTAAGATTCAGCACCGAGCGAACCTAGGGATAGGGGCATTCCTGTCAGCAGAGGGTTTGACCCCTAGTAGCAATCCCTGCGTTACAGAACTACGTAGCCAGCATAGGTTGAGATATCTTCCTACCAGATATTATGAGGGTTGATACATCTTATTCAAGTTATTCTGCCAGCGAGGGTTGATGAAAGAGCTTTTTGTCAGGGAGGGTTAACTCATAACTTATCTCTACCCATGGCACAATATTAAAACCCTTCCAATTGGTGTTACAGGTTGGACCCCAATCTGTTCAGAGGGGGGCATGTCGGTTAGATGATTATCTCTCATAGTTTTAGTTTTAGATTTAGTCCAGTTCTACAGATTCAGGACTATCAATTATAGTCGCTTAATTCAATTCAGTATGAAACTCAGTATAGTTCCATAGAATTTAAGACTATCAGATGCAGTCATCTAATTATTAGTAATATAGTATCAGTAAACTTAGACCTCAATTAAACAGTATTGAGATTTAGTATCCAGTACTATTATGTTTTCTGTTATAGTTTTAGTAATCATTCATGTACTCTCATTCAGTCATACTCATGTTATTCAGTTAGCATTGTTCATGCATATGAACCCATACATTTTAGCCTACCTCAGTAAGCATACCAGTACATTCAATGTACTAACGCATGCTTTCTTTTATGCTATGATGTCTTATATCATAGGTTCCAACGCACGGGCTCCTGAGCATCCTTAGTAGATCAGACTTTCAGCAGTCAGAGTAGTAGTGAGTCCTCATAGTTGTAGGACATGCTTATTATTTACAGTATTTTAATTTCAGTATCAGTAGTCAGAATTAGTTGGGGTCTTGTCCCATCAACTCCATAGTTCAGACAGTTTTAGAGGCTTTTTAGATTAGAATATTTTCATACAGTTGTTCTATTTTTTAGTACTTATATTCATTTTTGGTATTTTTATACCACATTTAGATTTATTTTGTAGATTTGAACCTTATGGCATATGTTTCTGCGTTTTTTCGTAGTTATTATAGTATTTATTACACAGTTATTACAGTAGGTATGAGTCATGGGTTAGTTATTATTCCTTTGAGATTGTGAGCACCATGTAGCATCCAAGGTACAGACTCGGGGCATTATAGTTTTGGCTATGGTCGGGGGCATGTCCTGACCCTTTATTGTTACTCGATTTTGTTAGAGGCTTATTGGACTACTGTGGACTTAGGTATTAAAGTTTTCATTTGATACTGGTTTAGGATATCAATGTCATTTATACTTTTGGATTAAAATATCATCAATTATTTTATATATATATATATATTGGTTAGGTTGGAATAGGCTAAGGGAGTAGTCTCCTATCCTCGGTGGACTTAAGATACCCGTCACATCCATGCCTTGTTTTAGGTCATGACAAAATTGGTATCAAATCCTAGGTTTTAGTGTCATAGGGTGTCCATAAGCCATGTTAAGTAGAGTCTTTTTTTTTGGGTTTTTAGCACGCCACCCTTATAAGGGAGAGGCTACAAGGTATTTAGGAATATTGGCTACAAGGTATTTAGGAATATGTTCTTTCTTGTTGTCTATTTTTGGGCTATAGAGTCTAAGGTCTTTAATCTCTCTAATTCTTATTTGTTCACCTTTCATACCATGCCTCTCAGATGATCTGATATTTATGGAGACTCTTTTATCCTATCTGGGTTCCATGGAGATGGAGCTCGTCCTACTCCTGGGGTGCAGACCTTATCTAGGGTCATGACTTCTAAATGTTCTCATGGAATTCTATATATCCCTACTGATCTCTCTCTCTAGCTGGTGGTACTCAGACTTAGCCACCCAACGAGATATTACTAATGCTGAGTTTTGCCAATCTATTCATTTATTGACCCATTTGGTGACATCACAGTCTTGTTAGATGGGTTCTGCTGGTATTACTGTGAGTTTTTTTAGGCCATTAGAGTTGGCCAGTTTATGAGATTGAGCCCTCCTACTTTTACTGCTACTAAGGTTGAGGAGGATCCTCAGAGTTTTATTGATGAGATAGAGAAGATCTTTTAGGTTATGCATGCTACTGATGTAGAGGATGTGGAATTCACTGCTTATTAGTTAAAGGATGTAGCGTACCAATAGTACGAGAAGTGGGAGCAACTTAGCGGTAATGATACTGAGCCTTCCTTGTGGGATAATTTCTCTAGTTCTTTTCTTTACCACTTCTTTCCTTAGGAGTTGAGGATGGCAAAAGTGGGGGAGTTTGTGAATTTGAAGTAATAAAGGATGACAATGAAGGAGTATTCTTTGAAATTCCATCAGTTGTCTCAATATGCTCCTGAGCTAGTGTATATCATGAGGGATAGAATAAGGAAATTTGCTTGTGGTTTGTCTTATGATTTGATTTTGGAGAGCAAGGCAACGTTGTTAAACAAGGACATAGACATCTCTAGATTGTCGTATACATGTAGTAGGTTGAAGAGGAGAATAAAAAATAGGCAAAGATGGGGAGAGGAAGAGTAAGAGGTTTCGGTATTCAGATCAGGGTAGAGGTCAGCATCAGGGTGGTAGGGATGCCGAAAAGTGGTCTAAGAAAAAGTGGGACAACTCGAGTTTGTATTTGACGGCTAGTTCTCCTTATCCAAAGTCGTCTGAAGATCTTTATTTTTAGAATAGTAATGGTTATAGGGTATAGGGTGCCCAATCCTAGGCCTAGTAGGACCCAGTCATCTCCATCATATCCTCCGTATAGATTTTGTGGTATGTTGTATCATGGTTCTGTGAGGAGGGAAAGAATCAGTATTTTAGTTGTGTCCATTCAAGACATATGCTGATGGATTTCCCTAGGGGTAAAAATTCTTAGAGGTATTCTGATTGTCATGTCATCAACTCCGGCACCTAGGGATATAACTTTTAGTACCGATAATAGCCGAAATCGTCTGTATGCTTTTACTACCATTAGGAGTCTAAGGCATCACCTGATGTCGTCACTGGTATGTTAAAACTCTTCTCTCAAGATATCCATTATTTTCTTGATCTGGTGTATACTCTTTCTTATGTGACCCCATTTGTGGCTGTGTATTTTGATTTTGGTCCCGAGTGTATTTTGAAGACATTTTTGTTTCTACCTCGATGGGTGACTCTATGGTTGCTAGGAAAGTCTATGAAAGTTGTGTTGTATCTATTAGTGGTAGGGAAGCTTTGGTGGATCTTTTTGAATTAAACATGACAAATTTTGATGTTATTTTAGGAATAGATTGGTTGCACTTGTGCTACGCCTCTTTAGATTGTCGGACCTGTAAGGTCATCTTTATATTTTCTAATGATCCAGTTATTGATTGGGAAGGGAGTTCCCTAGTACCTAAGAGGAGGTTCATATCATATCTTAGAGCCCAAAAATTGATTTCCAAGGGATGTCTCTCTCATTTGGTCTGGGTTAAAGATTTTAATTTGAAAGGTCCTTCCTTACTATCCATTTTCGAGGTTAGTGAATTTATCAAGACTTTACCTGATGATCTTCCTAGTATCCTTCCTGATAGGGAAATTGATTTTGTGATTGATCTTATTCCGGACACTCAACCTATCTCTATCCCTCCTTCTAGAATGGCTACAGTTGTGTTGAAGGAACTCAAGGAGTAGTTGAAGGATCTTCTTAACAAGGGTTTTATTCTCCCTAGTCTGTCTCTATGGGGTGCTCCCGTGCTTTTCATGAGTAAGAAGTATGGTTCTCTTCGGATGTGTATTAACTATCGCCAATTAAATAAGGTGAAGTGAAGAATAAGTATCCTCTTCCTAGGATTGATGATTTTTTTTACTAACTTCAGGCGGCTAAGTATTTCTCTAAGATTGATCTTTGTCTAGGCTATCATCAGCTAAAGATTAGGAAGGAAAATATCCCTAAGATTGCCTTTTGTACTCGGTATAGGCATTTTGAGTTCTTGGTTATTTCTTTTAGTTTGACCAATGCCCCAAAGGTGTTTATGGATCTCATGAACCAGGTATTCCATTAGTTTCTGAACTTGTTCGTGATTGTACTTATTAATGATATCTTGGTGGATTTAAAGAGTGAGGTGGATCATGCAAGTCACCTCCGTGTTGTGTTGCAGACCCTAAAGGATCAACAATTATATGCTAAGTTCTTGAAGTGTGAGTTTTGGTTGAATGCTATTACTTTTCTGGGTCAGGTCATTTCTAGTGAGGGGATTATGGTAGATCCTCAGAAAGTTGAGGTGGTCAAGAAGTAGCCTAGACCCATGACTCCAACTGATATTTGGAGTTTCTTGGGTTTAGCGGGTTACTATAAGAGGTTTGTGGAGAGGTTTTCATCCATTGTTGCGCCTTTAACTAGATTGACTCAAAGGAATTTAAAGTTTTGGTGGTCTGATGCTTGTGAGGGGAGTTTTTAAAATTTGAAAGATAAGTTGACTTCAGCTCCGGTCTTAACCCTACCTAAGGGTAATGATGGCTTGGTGGTTTACTGTGATGCATCCCGTGTGGGACTTAGTTGTGTTTTGATACAACATGGGAAGGTGGTAGCGTATGCTTCTAGACAATTGAAAGTTCATGAAAGGAATTATCCGACTTATAATTTAGAGTTATTAGTGTGGTGTTTGAGTTGAAGATTTAGCAGAATTATCTGTATGGGGTCGATGTTGACATCTTTTTAGATCATTAGAGTCTACAGTATGCATTTACCCAGAAAGAGTTGAATCTCAGGAAAAGGATATGGCTTGAGTTTCTCAAAGACTATGACATGAGTCTTCACTATCACCCAGGTAAAGCTAATGTG
Organism: Capsicum annuum; assembly: GCF_002878395.1. Classification (NCBI taxonomy): domain Eukaryota; kingdom Viridiplantae; phylum Streptophyta; class Magnoliopsida; order Solanales; family Solanaceae; genus Capsicum; species Capsicum annuum. The sequence continues at coordinate 70,029,576 of NC_061112.1, read as the reverse complement.
GTTGCTGATGCTCTTAGCAGGTAATCTATGGGGAGCTTATCTCATGTGGATAAGGAGAAGTAGGACTTGGTGAAGGATATTCACTGTTTAGATAATCTTGGAGTTTATCCCCTGAATTTTGAGGATGGTGGGGTATTCATGCAAGAGCTGGTGAAGTTGCCTCTTGGTGCTGAGGTAAAGGAGAAACAGATGTTGGATCTAATCTTGATGCAAATCAAGAATAATGTGTGTAAGCAGAAGGTAATAGTTTTTTAGATTGGTGGTGATGATGTCTTGCAGTACCAAGGAAGGTTATGTGTTCCCCACGTGGATGGGCTGCGTGGTAGAATCTTGGTTGAAGCCCATAAGTCGTGTTATTCGGTTCACACTAGTTCTACAAAGATGTATCATGATCTTAAGAAAATTTTCTAGTGGAATAACATGAAGAGGGTCGTAGCCAATATTGTGGCTAAGTGCATGGTGTATCAACAAATGAATGTGGAACACTTAAGGCCTGGTGGGTAATCCCAAGATATTGAGTTGCCCATATGGAAATAGGAAGTGATAAATATGGATTTTGTTACCTATCTTCCACGATATTAAAATAGTTTGATTCTATTTGGTTCATCATGGATATAATGACTAAGTTTGCTCACCTATTTCCAGTGAGGACTAATTATTTCATTAATAATTATGCAAGATTGTTCATTTATGAGATTATGAAGCTGCATGGTTCTTCGATTTTCATTATCTCTGATTGTGGTGCCCAGTCCTTGTCTCATTTTTGGCTGTTGTTTCAATGAGGTTTGGCGACTAAGGTGACCCTTAGTACCATTTTCCACCCACAAATGGATGGACAAGCAGTACCATGTAGACTTTAGAGGATATACTTTAGGCTTGCGTGATTGATTTTGGTGGTAGTTGGGTTGACCGCTTGCCTCTTGTAGAGTTTGCGTACAATCATAGTTATCATTGTAGAAGTGGTATGTCCCTGTTTGACGCATTGTATGGTAGGAGGTGTAGATCTCCTATCGGATGGTTCAAAGTTGGTGAAGTGAGGTTGTCGATCCTTATTTAGTTCACCAAGCTAAGGAAAAGGTAAAGGTGATTTGTGTTAGGCTTAAGACGGCCCAAAGTTTCCAAAAGTACTACGTGTATGTGAGGAAAAAAGAGTTGGAGTTTGATGTGGGTGTTCTTGAAGGTGTCTCCCATAAAGGGAGTGATGCATTTGGGGAAGAAGGGTAAACTCAGACCCCATCACAATGGCCCTTATTTGATTTTGAAGAGAGTAGGAAATGTTGCTTATGAGTTGGAATTGCCCGCAAGTCTAGGTTTCATTCACCCTATGTTTCATGTGTCCATGTTAAGGAAATGTGTGGGTGATCCTTCCTTGGTAGTGCCTATTGAGGATGTTGGTATCTCAGATTCCCTGTCTTACAAAGAGGTCCCGGTAGAGATACAAGTTTATAGGTTGCGGACTAAAGATGCATCATTGGTAAAGGTCCTTTAGAGAAATCATAAAGTGGAATAAGCCACTTGGGAAGCGGAAGGGCATATGAAGGCCAAGTATCCATTTCTATTCTATGAGTCGGGAGAAGAATCTTGAGTTATGAATTCCATTCTTTCTTTCTATTGTTCGGGTCTATCTTTTGATTATGGTATATTATGGTTATTCTCGTTCAAAATGTGTCCTAGATCATCATTCGAGGATGAATGATCCTGGGGGAGGGGTTAATGTAACACCCTTAAATTTTGAGCAATTTAATTTTGGCCTTCTTCTTAAAATATTAATTTTTGACCCAAATTATGTTCGAGGATGTTAAACGAGTATCCCGAATGAGTTTTAAAATTTTTGACTAGGGTTCGAGGTGATTTCGGATCCTGGAGGCAACAAGACTCCATGATAGCGGCGTGCCATGGAGCCTATCATGGAGACTAGCCTCTGTGACATGGAGGTTGTGCTCCACGATAGGGTCCGCGACACAGAGGCTGGGTCTCTGCGATGAGCTCCGTGCCATGGACCTTTGATGCTCGGTGGCTGCTTTGTTGGTTATTAAAAGAAATAAGGGGCAAAAGGGTCTTTCCACTTAAGCACAACCCTTAAGCATTATAAAACTCCTTTACTTCAGGTTTAAGAGAAAATATATCCCCAAGTTCATTCTTAACTCAAAATCCCAAGAAGGCCAAGGATTCCACCGCAGGTTAAACTTTTGGGTTCCAAGATTCGAATCTCTTTCCAATTCTCTTGAGTTTAAGGCATGTACCTCTTTCCCTTGAATATATAATTTCATTAATGGCATAAATTGATATTAAATTCATGGTTTTGATGTGGGTTTTGTTTTAGTTGAGGGCGTCGGACATGATTGGTCTTTAACTTGACTTTCCATAGTTTATTATGAAACAATCATGCTTTATTAATTTTTGTGAATATGGTGGGGTGAATAAGAATGGTAAATTAAATTTTGGGGTACAATGGATTCCCCAATTACTTGGTTTTGGTCTTGAAAATTGTATGCCCTTAAACTATTTGTGAAATTGCCATTGAATATGATTTTGTCACATAGTTTGACTATTCTTGGAATCTTTACTTTGTATAAATGGTTAAAGGAACATGAATTAGTTTTGATTGGTTTCATATGGTTTTGGGAAAGGCCTCGGTGTCCACGGTTTGATTATAAATGGTTTCCTTTATCCTTGAATCACATGCTAGCACTCCAACTGCTAACCGTCTTCAGACGCTGTATCCCTATGGGATGCAGAGTCTAAAGGCAAGTCTACCTTTCCTGCGTAGTGATCAGGTATTTGTGGATTGTTCGGGCATTGACTTGGAGTGGCGATCTTTCATCATTCGGAATTCTTCATTTCATGTTTAGTTTCTCTTGTCTTGGACTTTATCTCTGTTTGGTTTTGGCTATGGTCGAGGGTATGTCTTGACCCTTTATTAGTACTTGGTTTTATTAGAGGCTTGTTGGACTACTTTGGTTTTGGGTATTATAGTTGTCATTTGATACCAGTTCTGGATATCGATGTCATTTAGACTTTTGATTTACCTATCATCTCTAGTGATATATATATATTGGTTAGGTTGGAATAGGCTAAGGGAGTGGTCTCCGGTCCTTGGTGGACTTGAGATACCGTCACAACCAGGCCCTAGTTTGGGTGGTGACAGATAAACCAATCAACTTTCACCAAAATATCATACAACATACCAACGGGCTTTTTGATTGAACGATCAACCATTAAAAGTTTCATAGTGGTAGGCATAAGAGCACCCAAACCTATTTTTTAAAACACGGCAAATGGCATCAAATTAGTTCTTACCCCAAGAACACACAATATTTTTCTGAATTTGTACACCCTGATAGTACAAGAAGTAGTGAATGCACCCGGGTCTTCTTTCTTCACCACCATTATGCTAGACATTATAGAGAGATGATGCATCGCGATTGCGATAATCCAGACAACAGCATAAGTTGTGATCACGATAAAAGGATTTGTGATCGCGGTTGGTGGGAAAATTCCCAAGTACAATGATAGAATTTCATATGGCTCGATCCCAAAACATAAAAAGGCCAACCCCTAAGTTCTCCAACATCTATTTTTCAGTTTTATTGAGCTAAGAATACATTATTGAACTATTTTTGAGTAAGAAACATCTTTTAAGTAATTTCCAAGTGCGAATTTATCTATTTGTTAAGACTAAAAGCTTGGAGATACCTTTCATTTTTCTTCATGGATGAATTTATTGCTAATTTTGGTATATCTTTCTTCTTTATATCCATGAGTAGCTAAATCTAAATCTTGGGGTTATTCTTGAATAAGTTGTGATTAGTGCATGGGTATTACTTATTTGTTCATTTAATTTGTTATTTATGATGGGTGTTGCATGTAGTTCATGATTTAATTATAAATTAGGGGGTTACAAACCCCAATTGCCTTGAACCCATGTCATCCTTGAAAGAGGCGATATGAGTTATGAGTAAATACAACCAATAACTTAAAGAATTTTATTTACCGTCATCTCTTAGAAATAAGGATGTTGATTGAGGTATTGGATTGGTAAAATTTGGTACACTAATGAGGTGTTCGAAAGAATCCATTTGTGTAAATTTGGTGTTGTAATTGAAAGATTGACAACCATACCCTGTAATCTAGCCTACCCATTACTCCTAGCTAAACTTGGTTAAATTATCAATTACTCATGCATTAACTCACACTTAGTATTGCATAACCCATGGTCTCTGTCTACTTGATTACACTCTTAGCACTTTCAATCTCAAAATAGTGTACTAGAAGCAAGGAATTGTCATTATAAAAATATTCCAATTAAATCCCCCTCCCCCATATTATATTTATGGTTGTTTTATTCACATTACGAGTTAGCTTCTAGTTAACTATCAACACTCTTGGATTTTGAATTCCATGTTTCACTCTTTGTGGATTCGAACCCAACCTAAGTTGGATTATTATATTGACACTGATCACTTCCACCCATTTATGAGTGTAATTTAAGCGTTATCAATTGGTATAAGAGACATTTGTAAGAACACATACAACTACTTTATTCATTCAGTTTTGAATATGAAGATGTGTCTAAAATCTCAAAACATTTTTACTATGCCACCCCGCTGGGAAGATGCTAGATAGACCTAGCAAAAATAGAAAGAAATAATAAAGTAAAACCAACAAGAAAACTAAAAGGATGTCCAAAAAAATTGGGATACCATGCCGTACTTGTTATACAAGGGTCGCAATAAAAGAAAATATCCTAAAGGTGCACCTGCTACTGGAAATAATGCAAATTCTGATCCAATTTCATCCTCTACTACAAGTCTAAGTGCAAGAAAAAGTGCATGCTCAACTTTTACCGCAACACCTACTATTGAAGAAAAAAGGAGTAGAACAAAGGTGACAAATATTGCTCCAACTAGAAGATAAAGCGGTAGACCAAAGAGTTCAACAAAAAAATTATTTTGCTTGATGTGTATTTTGTAAATTAGTTATCCTTTTTATTAATATTTTCTTTTTTTAGGATGTTGGTATTAGCATATCAAGAATGGTTGGAAGGGGAGTACAAAGTGTATCTATAATCCTTAATATAAATTCTATTTACTATCTAACTATTATTTATTATAATTGATACAAATATTAACATATTCTTTATTTAGGAAACCAGGAATGCCTAGTGAGAGATTAAGAAATTCTATGTCTTCAACAGTTGTGATCGAAAATCTTGAATGTACACCAAAAACTAGTGTGAAATGGAGAGAAAAAGAAGTTATGACCTCCAGACAACTAAAAGAAATGATAGAAAAAAAATGGAGACAAGATTCAAAACTGCACACGAGTCAATATCATAACGTCTAAGTTGTGGGCGTTGACACCTAATTTTTGTCCTCCATGACTAAATTTAATCCCAAGTTTCTCTGATTTTTAATAAAATTGGAATGTTTGTTTAAGTGCTACTTTTAAGATCTAACTCCTTGGCCGATCCTTAATTCTTTTGAGTAAAGAGTTATTTTCCTCCATGATTATATGCCTTGATGAAATTCTAAGTTATTTTGATATATGTTTGTGGCCATGATTTACTCGTCTTCAAGGTCAAAACTGTCTTTGATTTTTTCTTGTTTAAATTAAAAAGTTATTAGGGTCATAGATCTTGTTGAAAGGATGTAAAACTAAAATAGGAATTGGCATAATTGGACACTTTTTTTTTTATAGAATTAATCTTCTACCATTTTCCTTATTTGTCTTTAAATATAATTTCTCAAACATATTTAATATGTGCAATTTTCTTCACTTAACTTATTGGTTTACTTCTTAAAATATTTTATTTAATTAGATGCTCCATTGTTATTCACATGCTATAGTGAATTTTTCTTCAAGTTATAAATCTGTTGATTGAATCCACTTTGTATTTAAAACGTGTTGTGGCATTAGTATGTCTTGTATTTCATATTTAACGTGCTACGAAATATTTCCTCATTTGTCGCTCATTCCCCTTTTCTTTCTTTAATGAAAACATGTCTTAGACTTTATCATATCATAGTATTTGATGCAAATATGTGTTAATCTATAGGGAATATTTTTCTAAATTTTAAGCAACTATGCTTGTAGATCCATGTCTTCTTTTCAAGAGCTAGTTGATTATGCTGTGCCAGATTCAATTTTTTGTATGATTGTTTAAGAGATGGGTTAATTTTCTTTTCATTGGATAATTTGGTTTTCTTTGACATCATAGTTTACTATTTCTTTATGCTTGAGAATGCTATCTTTTTTATCTCGTCATTTATTTATTAAGTGTAGAATTTCTAAACACATATTAATTTTTTTTTTAAATTTTTTTCTTTGCATGAATCTGCTTTGAAGTCCAAATAGACTTCTTTCCTCTTGCATTTAGTAGTGGGCCAATGAGGCCCATCTTTTTTTGTCAAGTCCGAAGTTTAAGTTCAAAGTCGATTATATGACGTGCGAGTGCAAGAAGATAGAAGAAGAAGAAATGGGTTGAAACCCCATTGTTACAGTCGTTAAGAGGCTTAAAAGTCTTGATTTTATTATTGTTATATTTATTTTTATTCATTTATATATTTATTTATTCATTCATTTGGGCCTCAAAGCCAAAGTTATAATTTAATACAGTTGAAGCGGATTTTTGGGCCTTCAAGTTCTGAAAACTAGTTTAGGACAGGATGTGAGCCAAAAGCCCAAAATGATTAGACTAGGACAGGTGCAAGTGGGACAAAAGCCCAAATGATTTGATAAGGACAGTTTATGGGTCGAAAGTCCAATTAGATTAGGATAGGGTTGATGGATTTCGTCTTAAGATCCTAAATCTTCTAATTTTTTCCTTTTTCCTTTACATACTATTTGATATTAATTTTCTTGAACTAGTTAAATTCCCTACTAATTCATCAAAAAAATTGGTTTGCATAAACCTCAAAAATATCTTTTTTCTTAATCAATTTTTTCTAAATCTAAAAGCCAATTTCTTTTCAAAGATAGTCAAAAATTACTTTCAAGTAGTTTGGATAATCGCGAGTTAGTGGATACTCTTGATGCCTTAGCGACTCTTCAAGAGTATTAATAGGAACCATTTGCTCGAAACTTCTAAACTTAAAGGATCTATTCTATTTTAAACCTCTAAGTGATTTTTCAAAGGTTTTCTTGATTTTCCTACATAAATTAAGTGGCAACTCTGTTTTAAAAAAATCGAGCTTGAAAACTTTTTCAAAAGTATTTGAATTCATAAAAATTGAAAAAAGTTATTCCTCCACAATATTGAAATGTCGACTCTGCTGGGAAATTTAACTAGGTTCTAACCAAATATTTGAATTAGCTTCTTTAACTAACTATTTGGGTTTGTAATATTTAAAATGTTTATGTGCTTATGTGTTTAAATTTTTTGCAAAATTAAATTGTTTCATTCTATGGCATACTTCTCTATTTAAAATATATAAATTATTTGGGGTTTCGCAGATGTCCCGACCCCTATTATTCAATTCCAAATCAAGTAAGCGGTATACGAAGGTTTATTGGCACGTTAGGCGTTCAATGGTTGTTCGTATTTTCAAATTCAAGTTTTCCACTTGAAAAACTAGTCCAAGCCCACTCTATACACCTAGATAGACGAAAATCAAAACACTCTTTTTAGGCATAAGCCTAGGACAATCCAATACCTGAAGGAATATTGGGCCATTAGAAACCCTGTACTGCATCTATTAGCGACGAGTCAATTATAAATGAATCATATTTATGTGTTCAAGAAATATATGTTATTTAATTCAATCTATTATCTTTTGGGGTAGGGGGGAGCCTTACTTTATTTGCTTTAATGTAAAGATGTCTTAATCATACACAAATTGAGAAAAGAATTAAAGTGAGTCAGGCAAGAGGTTAATGATGCTAGGTGGTGTTTGATCGATTTGTGTGATTGCATAATTTCCCAGATTAATGACCTATGATTATGGAGAACATTAATACAATAATCACTTGATCATCAACAGATGTTGCATATGTCAAGAATCAGACAAAGCTAAGAGGGCAAAGGTCGATAAAAGAACATCTAGGAGCTATTATCCCCTGCGCAGGGCATTATTATTTTTCTCATATTATTTTCCCTTTCTCTACAGATTGTATCCCTTTTGTGCAACTATTGTAAGACTTTATGCCTTTTTATATACCTATGGAGGTTTTGGAGGATAATGGATTGGTTTTTAAAAAATGTATATACTTCTTCCAAACTCGATAAGCCAACCCTTGGCTCAAAAGTGTCCCCAATTAGGATGCGTGATTATTACAATATGCTTGTGTGATGTAACTGTTCTTATGTGATTATACGTGTTATGTTGCTTTTAATCAAAGGCGAATTGATCCAATATCATTTTTCATAGAGTTCCTCTAAGCAAAAATATACCCCATTATACAAAAGTTCGACCAAACATACTCTAAGTCTTCCAACCCTCTCATAAAAATTCACTATAATTCTTAGAAATTCCTAAATTTTCCCTACCATTTCAAGAAGATTGATTATGAATTCAAGAGAAGCCAATATAGGAAGGACCGAAAAGAGTGACAGGATAATTGCTCAAGTCGAGAGGAAACTGATGGAGTTAGACCTAATAGACTATTTGAACTACGTAGGTCCTGATTTCTCCTTCATGAGATACATGGCAACCTTTTGGCCTGGCCCCTCTCTTCAAAAACTCTGATGTCCTCCACTTTCATGAAAGAAGACATAAGGATAGATAAAATAAGAGTTGAACCTTCCTGATAAATTCCACTTATCCATATCAATAAGGAAAATTTTGTTCATTTGAATTCTCGAGTTATCATTACTCCATGGATCAATTCACATGAGAGGAGAAATAACTTTATATGTTTACTTCCTATCTTATTATCTTGTATTGTTTATTACTAACGAAATCTAACACGTCAGCCTTTGAGTTGTTTTTACTTTACAGGTAATAGAAACTACTCTGTGTTGGCATAAAATGGAAAAATATCTCTAGTTCAAGAGATCAAAATGAACAAAGATTCCTCTTTTAACCATAGCTTTGTTATAGAAAAGGAAAATGACTAGTAGTAAACCTGGACTTTACCAATCATTTTTCAAAACCTATAAGTAATGGTCTCGAGGATGAAATAGGGAAAGGTGTGATGTAACACCCTAATTTTCTGAATCGAAATGCTACACGGTGCTCATGACCCCGAGGGACTGCAAGCTAACCCATGACTGATATATGTACCTGTACACTGCATAATATATGAATATAGATGTGGAAATATGAACTGAAAGGCCATAAGGTTCAATACTGAACATAATCTGAATAATAACAATGTCTGAATAAAGTGGAATCACAATACCAAAACAAAGCCGAAATACTAAAGTCTGAATCTACTTTGTAATCTAGTCTGAAAGCCTCTAACTGTCTGAAGTAGGGAGTGGAAGGAATATGTCTCCAACTAACTCCCGACCACTGAAAGCCAAACTGAAATACTGAAGTAATAAAGTAGTAATCATGTCCTCGGAGAATGAGGACTCACTGCTAACTCTGACTGCTGAAATATGCAATACTACTGCTGCTCTGGAACTCATGCCTCTAAACCTATGGTGTAACATAAGAGAAAGCACTATAGTGCAAATGCATTAGTACGTCTGAATGTACTGAGTATACAAGTGAGGTAGGCTAAATGAAAAGGGGTTTATATGCATGAACAATACAGACTAATATGAATGTGAGAATACATACATGCGTAAGTAACTAAAACTGGGCGACAGTGTCTAACAATCTAAATCTTCTAATAATGATTAAGAGTGACTATGCTTGAGATCAGGCCTAACTAGTGGGTGATCTCTGGAACTGATATTGAGAATACTTAACTGAACATGAGACTAAGATCAAGCCTATCTGATTGGTGACCTATGTAAGTACTGATACTGAATAACTTTATGTTAGACCAAGCCTATCTAGCGGGTGGTCTATGAATATGTGGAACTATCTGAATTCCTTACTGAGATTGATGACTGTATTTGACAATCTTGATTTCTGAGTTATACTCTTAAGACTGATACTGAAACTGTAACTGTGGGAGTTATCACTTAACCGACATACCCTGAGTCTGAACTAGTAGGGTCAAACCTGTAACCTTAGCTGGAAGGGTGTCAATACCATGCCACGAGTAAAGACCTCTCTGGTGAAGCCTATCTGACGGGTGACCCTCGTAGGAAGTCAAGCCTAAGGTAGTATAATTGTCAAGCCTCTCTGACGGGTGACAAGCCTTTTTCTGACAGGTGACTTCTACATCCTGCGCTGGCTACAAAGTTTTGGAGTTCAGGGATTTCTCCTAATGACTCTGCCTCTCTAACAGGAGCCTCCATCCCTGCACTCACTCAGTGCTAGATCCTACTCCCAACTGAAAGACTCTGAACTAATTCTTAGAACTTGTACTTGATCTGAACTGAAGCTATTACTAAGTTTCTTACTTGACTGAGCTGACTGAGTTCTCTTAGTTCTGTTATCTGACGGAATACTACTGAATCTATTATCTGACTGAATGATACTAAGTTCTGAATTGATTTCTTGAATGCTATGAGATCTGAGCTGAGTACTGAACTGAAGCTGGACTAATAACGATACTTAGATTACTGAGATTTCTTAAGTTCTATAATTGTCTGAGAGTTCTAAATTCTGTAACTGACTGAGTTCTACTGATCATAGCACGACTGAGATTATCTTGAGACTGACTCGACTCTAGGCACACAGTTATATTTTTTGGGTACAAGTACCCCCAGGACTCAATGGAAGGAAAATGACGCACATGATACTTCTTGATCATAGGAATGATATCCACAATTCATAATACTATAAGTAGGGGATTTCATACTACACATGGTTCTCAACACCTTATACATGAACGGGAATACACATAACATGGGTATACTTGCATACCTCAATATCATGGACATTCCATATCCCAACAGCAACTCATAACAACAACACATATCAATAGCATGGAATTCATGTGGAAACATAAGGAATAGAACATGGACTTGTCATTTAAGCACTATTAAGTCATAAAAAGATGGATTCTATCATTCTTGGCATTTTATCAAACACCTTACATGCACAACTTTGGACATAGGTGTACTTATCAATTTGACAATCTTAATCCATCCAAAATTCATGGGTTTCAACTAAACTACTCACATCAAGATACAACCTTGAATCCAAACAACAATCATCAACATGAATATAGTCATAACACAACAAGGAAATCACATTTTATAATTTAAAACATGATTCTTGAGCTCCATGTATGAAAGGGATCCATGGATTAACACTACGCATACCTTAGAATTAACCCTAAAGTTTTAAATAGTTAACCCTAAATGAGGAAATAAAATTAAACTTTTTGATTTTGTTCAGATTAGATGACGGCACTCGTGATGGCCTATTATGATCTTGATGGCCTATCACGGACGTCGTCAACTTCTCTGCAAATTCAACTCGTGCTGCCTAATGTTGATGATGATGGTGACGCCCTATCATCATCTTGATGTCGTGTCATGATTGCCATCACAAAAACTTCTTACATCTTTAAATCTTCTGTTTAAGGTTGACGACATTCGTGACAGCCTATCACCAGGCTGACGGCGTGTCATGGATGTCGTCAGTCACACTTAGCTCTCTATTTGCTTCTGATTTTATGCTTTTTGGTTCCTTTATTTATGGTTCCCCCTCTCCTCTACTTTTGCTTCCAAATCAAAGAAAAATAATCAAAAACGACTAAAGCTGCTCAAGACTTTACAATTATTTAGAGTTAAAAGCTTCAAATGTGTTAGCATATGATCACACATCAACACCCTCAACTTAAACACTTGCTTGTCCTCAAGCAGCCATAATATAACTAAGAATATTCAAAGTACAATTTGGCAACTAACTACTCATATCAGTTCAGAATATATGCACTATCCCCAAGGTCAGTCAAAATAAGACCAACTGTGTCTATTATTGAAAACACCCATGCAACTCACAAGGATCATGATATGGTAAAAATTCCAGCAATAACAACCCAGCACATACCCAAATCACACTATCCGAACAAGACAGTGATTAGCAACATACCTAGTGTGCCCTTGCAATAAAGAAATCCCTTTTTCACTCATATCATAATTTATAAACACAGGGATAAACACAAGACTCACTCTCAGAACAAAGTTCCAACATTGCGCATCAAATGCCATAGGCTTGCCCTTATACTCAGTACCCAAGTCTTCAGACAGGTCAGTTAGGATCACTATAGGGCTTTTCTTAAGCTTGTAACTTAGGCTAGGGGCTGGTATGATATTCATGGATATTTCATAATGACTATACCTCCTTGACACTACATTAAACTCTCGGGGTTTCAACTTTTAACCCTTCTTTTCTTCCCTCTATTATTTATCATGCATGCTCAAGATGGATGCGGTCTTTTTAATTATCAGATTATCTTTCTATCATTTTTCACACAGTTTTCTCTTTTCTTATTTCTTTTTCACCGCACCCAACTTTTCATTCATCCTTCTTATTATACCTCTTTTCATATATAGATTGTATCACGCACCCCTATAATAGCCACCTTCAACTTAGGTTATTGCCTAAGTCAAGGTGCACAATGTCCAAGGAGGACTAGGGCCAAGATAGGTTTATTGTGGTATAAAAGGGAAGGTGAAAGGTGTTAAAGAAAGAAATAGGCTATTGAGGCTCAAAAAGGGATCAAGGGATATTATTCACATTGGGAAGGTCATTTAGGCTAAAATGGGCTAACATGCAAAAACAGGCTATGATCCTTTCCTAACGCCTATCCTATGACTATGGCACGACTAACAGGGAAAGTTCTAGATTCAACGCACAACGGAAACTAAGTAAGACCTTACACACACATGGCACACAAGTATCTTGCATATCACTACTTATCTGATTCATGCACTTGTTTAACACAGGTCATTCATTTGTCATACTAATGCCACAAAAAGATACACAGTGGTCACAGTGGATGCAATTCACATAGTACACAATAGATCAGACCACTGGATAGGTACTAAAAAATCACAGAATAAGCTAACTGGCTCAAGTACTTGTACTGCTCCTAATTATCTATAGAATATGTTACAACAATAATTTACCCTACACCCTCAACTTAAAATAAAAAATAAGATGCACTAAGGGTTAGGGTATACCTGAAGACAGTCAAGCACGTGGACCGTGGGTCTTCTACCCTGCTACTGCATCACCTGCTGTCATCTCCCCATCAGGAGCATCTGGCTTTGTGGTGGTTGGAGCCTGGCTAGATGAAGCACCTACAGCCCTAGCTCTGATGTCTACCTTCCATTTCTCAATATCAGCTAGGGACTCCAATCTTACTTTCTTCACCTCTTCCTTCTCAGCTTTCTTTTTTGCCTTATTTTTTGCTTTTATTTCTTCCTCACTGTCCGGCTCTTCTCTTTTATTCTTTCCCTTTTTTTACCCTTTTTCTTCTTTTTCTTTGGAGAGTTTGTAGTGAGATCAAGTATAGGAATTTCTTCTTCTAATTCTTTCACAGACGGACCTGTTGGCATCATAATTTGGTGTTGCTGCAGCACCCCAACATCTACCTTTACTTTATTTAATGTAGCCCTAAATGCAGCAAGATCAGCACTTGTCATCTCCTCTGCCTAGACATCAAATCTGTTCTCCAAATCTGCAACTCTTGTAGGCAATGTCACAAAGGGCTCTAGTGCATCCTTGATTCTTTTGTCCACAGCAGCAGCGAACTATATGGCGAAGACGTGTATCTGTGCCTTGCACAACTTGGCTTACTTAGCCACCTTCCTGATATCAATCGGCTAAAATGCATAACCTATTGCTGCTGGAGGAACTGAGGGGTTGGCTTCAGTCTCAGGTACTGAAGCTGCCTGTGTTAAAGAATCCTGTACATCTATATGATGTGCTACTCCTGCATCTGTAATCGGAGAGTCTGCTGCTACCTCTGCACCCTTGTTAAGCCTAAGTTTTGGTTGCACCTCATCAAATTGAATGAGGTTGTGAGTTTTTCGGGTACAAACGTTTTCATCAAATCCTACAATCTTTGGCACCCCAGTAGCTCTGCATAATTCTGTAACAAGATAAGGAAAAGGATAAGCAGTGTCGGTCCTTGATATCTTTATTTTCATCTCATCCGTAGTGATTTCCCCAAATTTCAAGGGAAGCTGCTGCACTAAGTTTTATACCAAAATAGCCCGGTCATCACCCGAAATATTATCTCTCTTAATAGGCATTAGCTAGACTCGCACTATGCCCCACCAAAATATTACCTCCTGAGCCAACGAGGACTTACAGATTCTCTCATTTGGGTTTGTCACCCAAGCCAGTTCTCCGTCATCTATGATGTTGGCCAACCAAGGATGTTATTTGTCCTTATTCTTTATCTGAGTATAAAATGGTGGTGTGGTGGCCTGAGGCATGAAGTCAGGGCCGTGCAAGAATCTGTTGATGGTCCTGACCGAAACATCAACCATTATGCCCCTCACCCAGACTCTATCAAGAAGAGGCTGATCCACTACTTTCTCACCTAGTTTGTACATGTTCTCTAACCTAGCTTGGTAGTTCGCATAGAAATCCCGAACTAGTGTGGGAAAAAATGAACCTCCCCCTTCTGTAGTCCGTCCTAAGCCATATTCCTTGAATTTCTTCTCCACTTCAGGGTATCTGCTCAACCCTTTCATGATGATCATTTTTTTTTCTTGGATTAGCCTCTTCGTATTCCTTCTATCAGTTCTTTGCATCCCAATAATGTAGATGTCCTCAGCTTTAGGGATTTTCCATCTAGCATTATCCCTTTTTTTTAGGTTCTTACACTTGATAAGAGTCCTCCGAGGTGGAGAATCTTTATCATTTTGTTGCTCAGTGGATGGGTACCCAGAAGCTTTTCCCTTAGACTCAGATTCTTCAGACTCTTCTTGATCCCCTTCATCAGAGTCAGCATGTTCAGACTCATGCTATTTAGAATCACCCTTTTCAGACCCCTCTTGCTCAAAAACTGTGGTCGACTCAGTATCATCAGTGTCATTCACCTCAATTGGTGGAGGTGATGGAGTTTTCTTTGGACTTTGCTTGTTTCGCTTCCTGAGCAAGGGTTCCTCCTTCTCACAGTCAAATTCCTCGTTGAGGAGCTTATGACGTATATTATTTTTGGCTGCTTTCTTTGGTTCTGTGGGACTCTTTCTTTTTGGTGTCATTATAAAGTACCTGGAAACATTAGAAGAACATTAGTCAACCCTAAAGGTCACAAACATAAGTACATTAATCATTTAAGCTCATTTATGTTTCAGTCTCCAGGTATGATAATAATTCGTGACAAGACATCACGACCGTGATAGCTTATCATGATTGTCATCACCCTCATATAGAACCCAAATTTTTTTACACTTTCTGATGACATTCATGATAGGCCGTCACAATTATGATAGCCTGTCACGATTGTCGTTAGCTCTATCCAGAACCAACTTCCATTTTGTCAGGTTTTGATGGCATTCCTGATAAGCTGTTACGATGGTGATATCCTATCATGGATGTCGTCACACTTATCAGAACCCACTTTTTACTTTGACTAAATTTTTGGTCCCCATTCTTGCTCAAGATTTACTTGAATTCGAATCGTAAGCTATATTTTCAACCCTTGGGCTTGTACAACAAACCCTAGGTGTGTTTTTAGCCACTTTCCAAGTTGAATGCAGTTCAAGAATCTTAGGGATATTATGTTATCTTTCATTCATCATACATTATCAAAAAAGAGAAGAGTTAGATTAGAGTATACCTGATGGAGCTGTTAAACTAAAATCATGCACCAAAGGAAGAGTTATTTTCTGTTTATTGCTTTCTTGGTATGTTTTTGCAGAGGATGGGAAATATTTTAACTAAGGAAAGAAATACTAAAGAAAAAGAAGTTAAAGTGGAAATTTGAAAAGGTTCGCGACTGGGCCGGGTCGGATCTGCTTAAATTTAGGCCCAGTTTTAGGATTTTAAGGCTCTGAGCTGACGACAATTCGTGAAGCCTTGTCACAATTGTGATAGCCTGTCACAAACCTCGTCACCCTTAGGCAGAGAATTCCCCAAGCCTGGTCTAGCTAATGGCATTCATGATCGCTTATCACAATTGTCACGGCTTGTCACAAATGTCGTCATGACCTTCCAGCTGACCTTTCCATTTTTCCACCTTCTCTATACTAAATCCTAATTGTAAAAATTAAAAACACTTGTTTAAACATAAAAAAAACTTTGGGCTGCCTCCCAATAGCGCCTGATTTACTGTCGTGGCATGACTTGGTTATCTTGATACTCAGACTTTGCCAAGACAACCTATTGATCCCCCTTTTCCATCATTATAGAAGACGTTAACGATCAAGAAGACATTCATATCATTTTGTTGCAACATGGGTTGATGCATTTTGAATTTTTCCTCTTTCTTACCGAGCCTAAATCTAAGCTCATTCAACTCCATATCGACTATTACTCTTCCTGTTGCTAAGAATAGCCTACCCAAAATAATGGGTACCTCAAAGTCCACATCACAATCCAATACCATAAAATCAGCAAGAAGAATAAAGTGTGCTACTTTTACTAACACATCATGCAAAATTCCAACCGGTCTCTTTATCGACCTATCTGCCATCACCAGTCACATGTTAGTGGGTGTCGGAGCTTCTAAACTAAGATTCTTGTATACATCCAGGGGCATCAGATTCACGCTGGAACCCAAATCACATAATGCCCTTGCAACATCCAAAGACCCAACTTTGCACAGAATAGTGAACGCTCCAGGGTCAGCCTTCTTTTGTACTAAAAATCATGTGGAAACCACGCTGCAATGGTGGAGATTGTCCACCTACTCACTACTGACCTTTCTCTTCTTTGTGATGAGGTCTTTCATGAACTTTGCATAACCTGGCATTTGATCAAGTGCCTTAAGCAAAGGCACATTAATTGTCAATTGCTTGAGCATTTCCGTGAACTTGCTGAATTTTGCATCATCGACCTTTTTCTTCAATCATTGAGGAAAGAGAGGTGGTGGTCTAGGGATATCCTTTAACACCGCTTCCTCTTTCTTCTCATTTTTCTTCTCTGGATCATCAACAGAACTATCCAGCTTCTCAGACTCCACTGGATTACTTTCTTCAGGTTCATCAACCATTACCTCATCTTCTACAGATTTTCCCACAAAAGGGCCACGTAACCTCTTACTACTCTGAGTGGTAATCTCCATACATGAGCCATCATTCCAGATATTTTGAATCGTATCACTATGTAAAGTACCACTTTTTCTTTGGTTCAGTGTAGCAGAAAGTTGACTCATCTACTGCTCCAACTGCTTAATAGAAGTAGAGTGTGAGCTAACCAACTGACTGAGGGTAGGGAATTCACTCTTTATAGTAGTTACCCCCTAGTTGGTAGCTTCCACTCCTTTCAACAACTTTTCCATCGTATCCTCCATGGACATTTTTCCCGAGCTAGTTGTTGCAGCATCTTGACTTTAAGGAGGAACATACAAACCACTCTTGTCATTGTTTCTTCTCCAATGTCCCTGCTCCCTATCCTTGTAATCAGGCTTGTCATAAAAGTTTCAACCTTGGTTCCCATGGCTATTTTCTTAGAAACCCCCCTTGATTAATCACATAGTTTGCTTCCACATCAACACTCATAGAAATAGTACCCTGAGATTCCACAGCCTTAACTATTTCGGTATTTCCTGACAGCAAGTGCTTGGTCAATAAGTCCATCTGTGTCTTTAAGTGGGCCATGTCCTGGTCTCGCTCCTCATCCCTTTTGCGCTGCTCTGAAGTCATACCAGCAGAAATAGTTAGACTATCCACCACAGAATCCCTGGTGTGACTAGCCCGACTCTTCTTGGTCATTCTATTCAGCATGTCTGAAGCATCCAAAAAAGAGAGGTCAATGAACGAACCACTGCAACATTATCTACAATTGGATTTTTCACAGAGTTGAAATCTCTGTACAAAGTATCCATCAAGTGTAAGTCCGTCATGTTATGATTCAGACATTGAGCCAGCTTCTTCTTAAATCTCTCCCAGGTTTCGTGTAATGCTTCAGTTGGAAGCTGTCTGAAGTTACTGATTTCTTCCCTCAGTTGTACCCTCCTAGAGGGTGGAAAGAACCATTCTAGGAATGCCTCTTTCAACTGTCTCCAGTTGGTTATAGAATCGGCCTCTAGCTTTTTTAACCACATTGTTGCCTCTCTAGACAGAGACAATGGAAATAATGTCAACCTGATCGTATTCTGTCTCACTCCTAGATTTTCAAAATATTTGCAAATGGTGATGAATTTCACCAAATGCATGTTCGGATCATCACCAGGAAAGTCTCCAAACAACCCTTTCAGATTCAGGAGTTGGATCATGGTGCTTATTATGCTGAATTTTGCACCCGGTGCCAACGGTGGAGGAATTATAACACCCGGTGCACCAGCTCCATCTATTCCTTCATCATCTTCATCAGCCTCATATTGAAAAGGCTGTTAACCATACCTTCCCCAAAATGGATGATTTCTATTGACATTTTGCTGCACAGATGCAGCAATTTGCTCAGCTCACCTTGGGTTTTGAGGATTCAACAATTGCTCATCACCCAAGTCTTCATCATCAGGGTTCTGGTGACGTTCTTGTTGACCTAAATTCTGTACGTTCACCTGAGCGCTGGCCAAAGCGGCTAGTTTGTCCACCTCCTTTTGTTTAGCCATTCTCCCTATCAGTTGAGGTTCTGGATTAATTGGTAATAACTGTTCTTTGTAGCTTCTTATTTTTGGCATAAACAACACAGTACCTGTAATAGACAAAAACAACAAATAAACTTAAATCAAGGAAACTTAACTAACAATAAATTAGCACACATAAACTTTCAGTTTACAATCGTATTCCTCGGCAACGGTACTATTTTTGATAATGCTCAAATTACACTCTTGAATGGGTGTGAGAGATCATTGTCAATATAAAACCCAACTAGGTTGAGGATGAATCCCACAAGGAATAAGGTGTGAACTCAAGTTGATTACGATATAATTTACTGATAGTTTACTATTTCCTGAAATGGGGGTTTAAGTTTTGCAGATAATTGTTTATCACTTTGAATTTAATGTTTGTAACCAAAATTTTATGAGATAACCAGGATTATGTGCACTAGGGCTTACGGTACATGATAGATGCTAAAATTAACGCAAGATTCTCACGGCAGTTAGGGTAACAAGTTATCAATATTGATGATATGCTCAAATGTCTCTCGACCTATTCAAGCATCTAATTTCCTAATCCTCTCGGACTTAGAGAATCGTAACTCACTATCCAGATTTTACCTCAAGTTAATCAACCTTGTTACAACGCCGATTATTAAACGAAGCCTTTCCGAGTCCCAGTTGATAATTCACTTCCTACTATTTATTATTTCTTTCTCAAGTAAACCAAAGTAGGTATGCCTATTGTTTGCAACCAACAGGCATAAATTATAATCTCAGAATTTCGAAGAAATCCTAGCACCTATTAAACCTTGAGTAATTAATTACCACCTTATCATTACCTAACCCTAAATTCCATAATCCAGGTTAAGAGTGTTTAGTTACACATGATGCAAGAAATAATTACACAATTTGAATTCATGAATGAAAAGATTAACTTACAATAATAAAGGAAATCAAAAGTGAACTTGTAATTGAATCACAAAGCAAACACTGAAATATTAGTTTAAAGAGAGAGAGAGAAAAGTCGTATATTGTCAATATGTCAATGGATAATGGATCAAAATCCCGCTAAAAATCCTAAAACAAGGTTTTAAATAGTTAACTCTAAATAAGGAAATAAAATTAAAGTTTTTGATTTTCTTCGGATTAGATGACGGCGCCCGTGATGGCCTATCATGATCTTGATGGCCTGTCACGTACATTGTCAACTTCTCTGCAAACTCCACTCCTACTGCCTAAGGTTGACGACGATGGTGATGCCCTATCATCATCTTGACGGCGTATCATGATTGTCGTCATAAAAACTTCCTGCATCTTTACATTTTCTATTTAAGGTTGACGGCATCCGTGACAGGCTATCACTAGGCTGACGACGTGTCATGGATGTCGTCAGCCACACATAGCTCTCTATTTGCTTCCGATTTCATGCTTTTTGCTTTCTTTATTTGTGGTTCCCTCTCTCCTCTACTTTTGATACCAAATCAAAGAAACATAATAAAAAATGACTAAATTTGCTCAAGACTTCACAATTATTTAGAGTTAAAAGCTTTAAATGTGTTAGCATGGGCTCACACATCACTTAGAAAGGAAACTTTGATGAGTTGCTGGAGAGTACTTGGATTGGGAAACTTAATTCGTAATTATCTTGGAAAAAGGGATTGAATCTTGCTTTTGGGAGATGAACAATAACAACAAACCCAGTGTATTCCCACGTAGTGAGCTCTGGGGAGGGTAAGATATACGCAGTCCATACCTCTACCTCTAAAGAAGTAGAAAGGCTATTTCTGATAGACCCCCGGCTCGAGACACGGAATACTACACAAATACATAGTAAAGCATGGAACAAGATGGCATAACGTAAATACAACACCCACAAGTAATAGAACACAGAGAAAAGTAAACAGATTCGTAATAGAGCATGAAACAAGGTATCATAACAAGAATAATACCCCCACCAAGTAATTCCCTACACTAGCGACCCAAACTGACCCTAGCCTTCCACCCTAATTCGCGTCCTCCAGATCTTCCTATCTAGGGTCATGTCCACAGTGAGCTGTAACTGCTCCATGTACCGCCTAATCACCTCTCTCCAGTGCTTCTTCGACCTACCCTTACCCTACCTAAAACTATCCAAAGCTAGCCTCTGACACCTACGAACCAGGGCATCCATGCCCATCCTCATCACGTGTCTGAACCATCTCAATTGGATTTTCTACATTTTATTCTCCACTGGAGCCACACCAATCTTCTCCTTAATAGTCTCATTCCAAACTCTATCCCCCCTAGTCAGCCCACACATCCAACTCAACATCCGCATTTCCGCCGCCTTTATTTTTTGAATGTGGGAGTTCTTAACTGGCCAACACTCCGCTCCATACAACATGGCCGAACTTAGTTTAATAAAAACCCTAGTCTTGTGGTTGAAAGTGTAAGAGAGGGTTTTTGAGATATTTAACTAAACAAAAATAAGAGAAAGTTACGTCCCTAGAGGGTTTTAAGTCGTGGGAGAAGGAAAAGGACTAAAGTACCCTTACTAAATTGTTCCCAGTTGCTGAAAATCTAAGGCAGATGATATTTGTGATAGGCCATCAGACTTGTGATAAGTCGTCACAAATGTCATCATTGGGGGGCTGGAATTGATGAATTTCTGCCTAAGACTGACGACATTCATGAAATGTCGTCACATTTGTGATAATTTATCAGAAATATCGTCACTGAGGGATGGATTCAGCCTAAGGTTGACGACATTTGTGATAAGATGCCTCACTTGTGATAAGTTATCATGAATGTCATCACTCAATTTCCAGGATGACATGCTGGAGTAAAATGGGTATAACTTTTTTTCCCAATATCTGATTTGGGCGAAATTGGTATCACTGGAAAGATAATTCAAATAGCTTTTATTTGAAACATAGTAGGTCCTATAATTCAATATACATAAGGAGTTATGGTAGAGTGAATTTGACCCAAGTTTTGACGCTAACTAAAACTTGAACGATAGGAAAGCTTTCAACTTGTCCTTGAGTTAGGGGACCTCTATGATCTTAATTCATGCTCAAATAGATTTACGCACTATATAATTGATTAACACACTAAATTTACATAGGATTCAAGGCTTTTGGAACATCTACGCATATGAATAATGGATTTTCATTCTAGTCCAAAATGTGGGGTGTTATATTATCTCCCCCTTGGAATCATTCATCCTCGAATGTCGATTGATAAGTTATGACTACTGATAAACTTAACTTACTTAAGGGATGTGAATATCAAAAACATTACTATATGATGGAAATTACTGAGACACTGAATTTTCCACTAGAGTATGCATGCATAGCTGATTCATAGAATACCCGAATGAGACTATTGATAAGCTGATTCCTCATGACGGACATGCATATCTGATGTATGGATACTTGACTGAGTTATTCTAATGAACATAAGACTTAATACACTGATAAGCTGAACTTTCTCTACTAAACATGCATATCTAATGCATGGAGGTCCGACTGAACTTACTCTTGAAAGCATGACTAACTGTGCAATGATAACTGATGCTAACTCGTAATAGGAATCTATGCATAAAAATGAATGGGTTTACGAAATTGATAACTTCGGGGAGTTATAGAGTATCTCCCTCCTTGGGACACTATGTCCCTTTAAAAACACTTACATCACTGGAATACTTAAGGACTACTGAGGCGGTGCACAAGGCATCTATGAATTGGATCATATCTAAACATCTAAGATCTAAGGATAATGCATGATGCATGAACTGGGTTATACTTACAACTACTAAGGTAATCTGTCTTGGAATAGTTACCTTACTGAGATTTATGATAGTATGACTAGATGGAAAGATATGAAAACAAACTACACGAATCTGATTATCTAATTGCTAAACTGAACTGCTGGCTTTACTGACTAACTCATGCTGAGAACTTAAGCTTAACTGAAGCACTGCTTATGCATTCTTTCAACTAAACCTTCCACCTTAGCCTTAAGTTATCTTCATAAGTCTGGGAATACTTCACTAAACTCTGAACTGAACTTCAATCAATCTAATCTAGGGTCTGCGGTATAATAATGTACCTAAATAATAACTCATCCTAAAAGACTGCACCTGAACGTATAAAGCTCACTACTACTACTATCCGTTGGGGTACAACTATTAACTTTCTTTAGTCTCCACGATCATCAAACGTAAATTCTTGCATGCACTTCTCAAGTCTACTGAAATCTCTATAACATGCCTAGCCACTTGTACATCAACATAACACTCGCTACTGTCATGGGATTCTAATATTACATCTTTTAACTTACATCCACACCTTCATATTTAGTCTAAAATCCACCAAATTAAATTCTTCACAGATTCAAGCTTAATCTCTAAAGCATAATATGAATATCCATAATTTTTTAATAAACATGCTGCTCTCATCCTAGCCTTCAAATGTTACCTCTTTAAAACTTATATTTTCTCCACACTATGAGAATTACAACTATGCCTCCATCAAGAACCATATAACTCTAGATCACTAAACTTAAACTCGTGCGTACATTATTTCAAGCCTACTGATTCACCTTTTAAACAACTAAACCCCATGAAACATACTCTGCCAACTTTATATAACACTATGCCAAACTATTTGCGGGGACGGTCTTAGAAAGATCTATCTGTAGGACTCTGGGCCTCATTACTTTTGCTACCTTAAGAGTAAGGTAAAGCTAACAGAGTAAGGTAAAGCTAACATGAATAGAATATGATGAGAATCCATATAATTTTCTTAGAGAACCTTTCTATAGCACGATCTGAGACATGAAAGAAGGGAAACTATTCCTAAAACATCTTATAGCCTCCTGTACGTAAATGTGGCATGCAACACACCCATGCAGAAGACTCTACTAGATGCGGATTTTTAGACTCCCTAGGACTCTATTAAACTGTAGGCTCTGATACCAAGTTTTTAATACCCTAATTTTCTGAACCAAAATGCTACACAGTCCTCATGACCCCGAGGGACCACAAGCTAACCCATGATTGATATCTGTACCTGTAGACTTCATAATATATGAATATAAATGTGGAAATATAAACTGAAAGTCCATAAGGTTCAATATTGAACATAATCTAAATAATAACAATGTCTGAATAAAGTAGTATCACAATACCAAAACAAAATCAAAATACTGAAGTCTGAATCTAGTCTGTAATATAGTTTGAAAGCCTCTAACTGTCTGAAGTAGGAAGTGGAAGGAACATGTCTCCAACTAACTCCCGACTACTGAAAGCCAAACTGAAATACTGAAGTAATAAAGTAGTAATCATGTCCTCAGAGAATGATGACTCACTGCTAACTCTGACAATTGAAATCTTCAATACTACTACTGCTCCAAAACTCGTGCCTCTTAACCTATGGTGTAACATAAGAGAAAGCACCATAGCGCAAATGCATCAGTACATCTGAATGTACTGAGTATACAAGTGAGGTAGGCTAAATGCAAAGGGGTTTATATGCATGAACAATGTGGACTAATATAAACGTGAGAATACATACATGCGTAAGTCACTAAAAAAGAGCGACTGTATCTGACAGTCCAAATCTTCTAATAATGATTAAGAGTGACTAAGCTTGAAATCAGGCCTAACTAATAGGTGATCTCTGGAACTGATATTGAGAATACTTAATTGAAGTTGAGACTAAGATCAAGCCTATCTGATGGGTAACCTCTGTAAGTACTGATACTGAATAACTTTATGTTAGACCAAGCCTATCTAGCGGGTGGTCTATAAATCTGTGGAACTTTCTGAGTTCCTTATTGAGATTGATGACCGTATCTGACAGTTTTTATTTTTGAGTTTTACTCTGAAGACTGATACTGAAACTGTAACTGTGGGAGTTCTCACTTAACCGACATGCCCCGAGTCTGAACTAGTGGGGTCCAACCTATAACCCTAGCTGAAAGGGTGTTAATACCATGCCACGGGTAAAGACCTCTCTGTTCAATCCTATCTGACGGGTGACCCTCGTAGGAAGTCAAGCCTAAGGTAGTATAATAGTCAAGCCTCTTTGACGGGTGACAAGACTTTTTCTAATTGGTGACTCCTGCATCCTGCACTAGCTATGTAGTTTTGAAGTTCAGGGAATTTCTCCTAATGACTCTGCCTCTCTGACGGGGAGCCGCCATACCTGCTCTCGCTCGATGCTAGGTCCTACTCCTAACTGAAAGACTCTGAACTGATTCTAAGAACCTGTACTTGATCTAAACAGAATCTATTACTAGTTTCTTACTTTACTGAGCTGACGGAATACTACTAAATCTATTATCTGACTGAATGATACTAAGTTCTGAATTGATTTCTTAAATGCTACTGAGATCTAAGTAGAGTACTGATCTGAAGCTGGAATGATAATGATACATACATTACTGAACTGTTTGAGAGTTTTGAATTCTGTAACTGACGGAGTTCTATTGATCATAGTATGACTAAGCTTATCTTGAGACTGACTCGACTCTAGGCACACAATTATATTTTTCGGGTACAAGTACTCCCAGAACTCAATGAAAGGAAACTGACACACATGAAACTTCTTGATCATAAGAATAACATCCATAATTCATAATACCATAAGCAGGGAATTTTATACTACGCATGGTTCTCAACACCTTATACATGAAAGGGAATATATATAACATGGGTATGCTTGCATACCTCAATATCATGGACATTCCATATCACAACAATAACTCATAACAACAACACATATCAATAACATGGAATTCATGTGGAAACATAAGGAATAGAACATGGACTTGTCATTTAAGCACTATTAAGTCATAAAAATATGGATTCTATCATTCTTGGCATTTTATCAAACACCTTACATGCACAACTTTGGGCATAGGTGTACTTATCAGTTTGACAATCTTAATCCATCCAAAATTCATGGGTTTCAACTAACCTACTCACATGCTTCATGTAAAACATATCAAGATACAACCTTGAATCCAAACAACAATCATCAACATGAATATAGTCATAATACAACAAGGAAATCATAATTTATAATTTAAAATATGATTCTTGAGCTCCATGGATGAAAGGGATCCATGGATGAACACTACGCATACCTTAGAAAGGAAACTTTGATAAGTTGCTGGAAAGTTCTTGGATTGGGAAACTTAAATTCTTGATTATCTTGCAAAAAGGGCTTGAATATTTCTTTTGGGAGATGATTTTAATAAAAACCCTAATCTTGTGGTTGAAAGTATAAGAGAGGATTTTTGAGATGTTTAACTAAAGAAAAATAGGAGAAAGTTATGTCCCTTGAGGGTTTTAAGTCATGGGAGGTGAAGGAAAAAGACCAAAATACCCTAACTAAACCATTTTTCAGTTACTTAAAATATAAGGCTGACGATATTTGTGATAGGCCGTTAAACTTGTGATAAGTCATCACAAATGTCGTCACTGGGGGATGGAATTGATGGATTTCTGCCTAAGGCTGACGACATTCACGATAAGTCATCATACTTGTGATAACTTATCAGAAATGTCATCACTGGGGGCTGGATTCTGCCTAAGGCTGACGACGTTTGTGATAATTCGTCACACTTGTAACAAGTTATCACGAATGTCGTCACTCAGTTTCCAGGATGACATGCTGGAGTAAAATGGGTATAACTTTTTTTCCCAATATTTGATTTGGGCGAAATTGGTATCATTGGAAAGATAATTCAAATATATTTCATTTGGAATATAGTAGGTCTTCTAATTCAATATACACAAGGAGTAATAGTCGAGTGAATTTGACCAAAGTTTGAATGCTCACTAAAACTTGAATGATAGGAAAGCTTTCAACTTGTCCTTGAGTTAGGGGACCTCTATGATCTTAATTCATGCTAAAATAGATTTCCACACTACATAATTGATAAACACATTAAATTTATATAGGATTTGAGGCTTTTGGAACATCTAAGCATATGAATAATGGATTTTCATTCTAGTCCGAAATGTGGGGTGTTACATTATCTCCCCTTTGGAATCATTCGTCCTCAAATTTTGATTGATAAGTTATGAGTACTGATCAAATGAACATACTTAAGGGATGTGAATATCTAAAACATGACTATATGACGGAAATTACTGATACACTGAATTTTTCACTAGAGTATGCATGTATAGCTGATGCATAGAATACCCGGATGAGACTATTGATAAGCTGAATCCTCATGACGGATATGCATATCTGATGCATGGATACGTGACTGAGTTGTTCCCATGAACGTATGACTGAATACACTGATAAGCTGAACTTTCTCTACTGAACATGCATATCTAATGCATGGAGGTCTGACTGAACTTACTCTTGAAAGCATGACTGACTGTGCAATGATAACTGATGCTAACTCCTAATAGGAATCTATGCATAAAAATGAATGGGTTTACAAAATTGATAACTTCGAGGAGTTATAGAGCATCTCCCCCTTGGGACACGATGTCCCTCTAAAAATACTTATATCACTGGAATACTTGAGGACTACTGAGGCGGTGCACAAGGCATCTATGAATTGGATCATATCTAAACATCTAAGATCTAAGGATAATGCATGATGCATGAATTGAGTTATACTCGACTACTAAGGTACTCTGTCTTGGAATAGTTACCTTACTGAGATTTCTAATAGTATGACTAGATGGAAAGATGTGAAAACAAACTACAAAAATCTAATTGTCTGACTGCTAAACTGAACTGCTGGCTTTACTAACTAACTCATGTTGAGAACATAAGCTTAACTGAAGCACTGCTTCTGCATTCTTTCAACTAAACCTTTCACCTTAGCCTCAAGTCATCATCATAAGTCTAGGAAATCTTCACTTAACTCTGAACTGAACTACAATCAAACTAGGGTCTGCGGTACAATAATGTACCTAAATGATAACTCATCCTGAAAGACTGCATCTAAAAGTATAAAGCTCACTGCTAATACTATCCTTTGGGGTACAACTCTTAACTTTCTTTAGTCTTCGTAATTATCAAACTTAAATTCTTGCATGCACTGCTCAAGCCTACTGAAATCTCTAAAACATGCCTAGCCACTTGTACATCAATATAACACCCGCTACTGTCATGGGCTACTAATATCACATATTTTAACTTACATCCACACGTTCATACTTAGTCTAAAATCCACCAACTTAAATTCTTCAAAGATTCAAGCTTAGTCTCCAAAGCATAATATGAATATCCATAATTCTTTAATAAACATGATACTCTCATCCTAGCCTTCAAATGTTACCTCTCTAAAACTTATATTTTCTCCACACTATGAGAATTACTACTATACCTCCATCAAGAACACATATAACTCTGGATCACTAAGTTTAAACTCTTGCATACATTATTTCAAGCCTACTGATTCACCTTTTAAACAACTAGCCTACATGAAACATACTCTGCCCAACTTTAGATAACACTATCCCAAACTATTTGCGGGGATGGTCTGAGAAAGATCTATCTGTAGGACTCTGGGCCTCACTGCTTCTGCTACCTTAAGAGTAAGGTAAAGATGACATGAATGGAACATGAAGAAAATCCACATAAGTTTCTTAGAAAACCTTTCTATAACACGATCTGAGACATGAAACAAGGGAAACTATTCCGAAAACATCTCATAGCCTCCTGCACATAAATGTGGCGTGCAAAACACCCATGTACAAGACTCTACTAGATACGGCTTTTCCGACTCCCTAAGACTCTACTGAACCTTTGGCTCTGATACCAAGTTTGTAATGCCTTGATTCTTTAAACTGGAATGCTACACGGTGCTCATGACCTCGGGGGACCACAAGCTAACCTATGACAGATATATGTACCTGTACACTGCATAATATATGAATATAAATGCGGAAACATGAACTGAAAGGCCATAAAGTTCAATACAGAACATAATCTAAATAATAACAATGTCTGAATAAAGTGGTATCACAATACCCAAACAAAAATGAAATACTTAAGTCTGAATTTAGTTTGTAATCTAGTCTGAAAGCCTCTAACTGTCTGAAGTAGGGAGTGAAAGGAACATGTCTCCAACTAACTCCGACTACTGAAAGCCAAACTGAAATACTGAAGTATTAAAGTAGTAAACATGTCCTCAAAGAATAAGGACTCACTGCTAACTCTGACTGTTGAAATCTACAATGCTATTGCTGCTCTGGAACTCGTGCCTCTGAACCTATGGTGTAAATTAGAGAAAGAAGCATAACGTAAATGCGTCAGTACATCTGAATATACTGAGTATACGAGTGAGGTAGGCTAAATAAAAAGGGGTTTATATGCATGAAGAATGTGGACTAATATGAATGTAAGAATACATACATGCGTAAGTAACTGAAACTGGGTGACAGTAGCTGACAGTCTAAATCTTCTAATAATGATTAAGAGTGACTAAGCTTGAGATCAGGCCTAACTAATGGGTGATCTCTAGAACTGATATTGAGAATACTCAACTAAATCTGAGATTGAGATCAAGCCTATTTAATGGGTGACCTCTATAAATACTGATACTGAATAACTTTATATTAGACTAAGCCTATCTAGTGGGTGGTCTATAAATTTGTGGAACTATCTGAATTCCTTACTGAGATTGATGACTGTGTCTGATAGTCCTGATTTTTGAGTTCTACTCTGAAGACTGATACTGAAACTATAACTGTGGGAGTTCTCACTTAACCGACATGCCCCGAGTTTGAGCTAGTTGGGTTCAACCTGTAACCCCAGCTGAAAGGGTGTTAATACCATGCCACGGGTAAATACCTCTCTAGTCAAGCCTATCTGACGGGTGACCCTCGTAGGAAGTCAAGCCTAAGGTAGTATAATAGTCAAGCCTCTCTGACGGGTGACAAACTTTTTTCTGACGAGTGACTCCTACATCCTGCTGGCTACACAGTTCTGGAGTTCAAAGCTTGCTCCTAATGACTCTGACTCTCTGACGGGGAGCTGCCATCCCTGCACTCGCTCGATGTTAGCTCCTACTCCCAACTGAAAGACTCTGAACTGATTCTTAGAACTTATACTTGATCTGAATTGAAGTTGTTACTGAGTTTCTTACTTGACTGAGCTGACTGAGTTCTCTTGGTTCCGTTATCTGATGGAATACTACTGAATCTATTATTTGACTGAATGATACTATGTTCTGATTGATTTCTTGAATTCTAAAGAGATCTAAGCTGAGTACTGAACTGAAGATGGAATGATAATGATACTTAGATTACTGAGATTTCTTAAGTTCTATAACTGTCTGAGAGTTCTGAATTCTGTAACTGATTAAGTTCTACTAATCGTAGCATGACTAAGATTATCATAAGACTGGCTCACCTCTAGGCACACAGTTATATTTTTTGGGTACAAGTACCCCCAGGACTTGATGGAAGGAAACTGACATACATGATACTTCTTGATCATAGGAATAACATCCTCAATTCATAATACCATAAGTAGGGGATTTCATACTACACATGGTTCTCAACACCTTATATATGAAATGGAATACATATACCATGGGTATACTTGCATACCTCAATATAATGGACATTCCATATCACAACAACTCATAACAACAACACATATCAATAACATGGAATTCATGTGGAAACATAAGGAATAGAACATGGACTTGTCATTTAAGCACTATTAAGTCATAAAAAGATGGATTCTATAATTCTTGGCATTTTATCAAACACCTTACATGCTCAACTTTGGGCATAGGTGTACTTATCAGTTTGACAATCTTAATCCATCCAAAATTCATGGGTTTCAACTAACCTACTCACATGCTTCATGAAAAACACATCAAGATACAACCTTGAATCCAAACAACAATCATCAACATGAATATAGTCATAACACAACAAGGAAATCACAATTTATAATCTAAAACATGATTTTTGAGCTCCATGGATGAAAGGGATCCATAGATGAACACTACGCATACCTTAGAAAGGAAACTTTGATGAGTTGCTAGAGAGTTCTTGGATTGGGAAACTTAATTCTAGATTTATCTTGGAAAAAGGCCTTGAATCTTTCTTTTGGGAGATGATTTTAATAAAAACCCTAATCTTATGGTTGAAAGTGTAAGAGAGGGTTTTAAGTCGTGGTAGGTGAAGGAAAAAGATCAAAATACCTTTACTAAACCACTTCCCAGTTTCTGAAAATCTAAGGCTGACGACATTTGTGATAGCCTGTCAGACTTGTGATAAGTCATCACAAATGTCATCACTGGGGGGTGGAATTGATGGATTTCTTCCTAAGGCTGACGACATTCGTGATAAGTCATCACACTTGTGATAACTTATCAGAAATGTCATCATTGGGGGGTGGATTCTGCCTAAGGCTGACGACATTTGTGGTAAGTCATCACACTTGTGATAGGTTATCACGAATGTCGTCACTCAGTTTTCCAGGCTGACATGCTGGAGTAAAATGGGCATAACTTTTTACTCCAATATCGGATTTAGGAGAAATTGGTATCGTTGGAAAGATAATTCAAAGAGATTTCATTTGACATATAGTAGGTCCTCTAATTCGACATACACAAGGAGTTATGATCTAGTGAATTTTATCCAAGTTTTGACGCTCACTAAAACTTGAATGATAGGAAAACTTTCAACTTGTCCTTGAGTTAGGGGATCTCTATGATCTTAATTGATGATCAAATAGTTTGCCACACTGCATAATTGATTAAAACACTAAATTTACATAGGATTCTAGGCTTTTGGAACATCTACTCATATGAATAATGAATTTTCATTCTAGTCCGAAATATGGGGTGTTACATGTGATGCTATCATGGAAGAATTTTCCAGAACAGCCAGAATCAAGGAAGATGAATTATAGGAAACATTGTTGAACTGGAATTCCACTCCACTTATTGCTCCTCGATCAATAGGGTAGATAGAAAGATAAAATTTAATTTTCCACAAAGTCAGTGGTAGTACAGATAAGGCTCCGATACCCACCCTTTAAGATTATTTAATTTTGTAAATATTTTCTTAAAACGCAACATAAGTATCCCCTATTGTGAAAATCTTTATTGTTCATTTTGTTATCTACTTGATATTATCAAATTTGTTTGATTTTTTATAAAAATAATAAGCATCTAAAACCTGCCGATGTCATGTTATGTTAAGAGCAAAATGAACAAATCAAGGAAGATAATGATGAATGGAAGACGATGATCCTGGAACAGTCATCAGAAGAACCAAAGAATTCAAGAATCAAGAAAAGCCTAACGTAGAAGAAACCGAGGTAGTTAACTAGGAAGACAGTGACAAAGTTAAGAAAACCAAGGTTGATGTCTATCTAGCAAAGATAAGGAATAAGAATTTTATCAAAGGAAAGTGGACAGTTGATCCTTCCTTTCATACGAGCTACATTTAACCTGAATTCCCCAAAAAGGGATACGTAGGCAGCCAATATCAGCTTCGGTCAACCCCTTAGGAGAATGTATCATTTTCTTTTATGTAAGAACTATATTTGACCTGAATTTCCAAGAAAGTGATACGTAGGCAGCCTATGTCGACTTCGGTCAATCCTTTAGGAGAATTTATCCTTCTTTTTATGTATGAACTACGTGATGACCTAAATTCTCAAGAATAAGATATGTAGGCGGACTATGTCTGCTTCGATAAATTAATTAGATTCTTCTAATTGATACATAAGCTCCCCTACGTATTGAAGCCAACATAATTTCAAATTCCCCAACACATGGAGGTCAAAGTCAAGCTTTAGAAATCACTAGCTGTGACAAATTCTAGATAGACTACATCGCCAGCTATGACGAAACTTCTGGTAAAACTCCCTAGTAACAATGATGAGTTCCTAAAAATCCTCCATCAGAAGGTTAGACATATACGAGGCTCAAGAGGAAGACGTTCGTTGAGCTAGTACATGACATGACTGGCAGAAATTTTCTAAATGTTTGTGCATAAGTTTTTGAAACTAAGTTTTCAAAATCAAGACTATTTTTTAAAATCTATGCATATGTTTTTACTTAAATTCTTCCTAGACATCTATTGAAATAGGGAGTCAGGGCGGAAGTCCAAACATGAGGGAGCACCCGAAAGATGGCAAGGAGTAAACCAAAAATCGAAGGAGGTCAGCACGTAGTAGTTTCACTCAAAGCTAACCATTGTTCTGTGGATGAAGGGATCAATACACAAAAATAGAGATCTTCTTAAAAAATCCCAAGTGAATTGGGAACCACACCAAAGCATATAATTTCCACGAACGGTATTTTTGGGTAGCCCCAAAGATGGGTTATATAGCTATTTATCAAGGCCCTTTTGAATTATTTATGTCACTTTATGAGACCATATATGATAAAAGAAGGCTTTTGATCCTCTTTATGAATATTTTATTTAGAACTTTTCTAAATATAGTAGCTAGCAAAAGCGACTCTGTGTCTACTAAATATTTACCTTGAGTGCATGTGCATTCAAAGAAGTCGACCCAATAAGGAAAAAATCAAAGAATCGCCCATAGGAAGAAAAGCAGAAAAATTATCCTCAAATTCTCCATAAGGCAAAGCAAACGGTATTCGAGTAGTCCCCCAGAAAGGGATTTTTCCCATTTATTTACATTAGATGGATTTTTTGTTTAAATACTTATCTAAAAAAAAGATGAATAACTGATTAAGTCATTCAGAATAGTCTTATAAAACTATCGTGATATTTGACTGTGGTCGGCAACGAGAGCGACATTATGTCTACTAATTATCTACCTTGAGTATAGGTATATGCAGAAACCAAAAAAGCAAACAAATAGACTCAGGTGAAACTATTTTAAAGTTCACCGAAAGAGTTATTTCATTTCATCTCATTGCCGAGGGGGCCATTTCATGTAATTTCATTGCCAAGATGGCCATTTCATGCCATTTTTGAAGGGTTATTTCATGTTATTTCATTTCCAAGAGGGCCATTTCTTTCCATTGCCGAGAGGGATATTTTATTTCATTCCACTATCGAGAGGGCCATTTTATGTCATTGCTGAAAGAGCCATTTCATTTCAATCCATTGTCAAGAGGGATATTTCATGACCTTGCCGAGAGGGTCATTTTATTTCATTTCATTTCTGAAAGGTCCATGTCGAGAGGGTAATTCTATTTCATGTCATTGCCGAGAGGGTCATTTTATTTTATTCCATTACCGAGAGGGCCATTTCATTTTATGTCATTGCCGAGAGGGCCTTTTTATTTTATGCCATTGATGAGAGGGACATCATGCCATTCAACTAAGTCTCCATAGTTTCTCACTATGCAAGACAATAAGGTTTGTCCTTGGAAGATGCTTTGGAGCACCAATATCCGTTGACCATGCAAAGATAGAATAATCTAACGTCAAGGATATCTCAGTGTTTCATATCGGTTAACTATGTAAAGGCTATATAGCCCAACATCAAGGATATCTCATCATCTTACGAATCAATATTTGAATACATCAAAAGCACATGATTCTAAGGGATGTCTTTAAATCTCTATCTGAAACCAAACGACATATGAGATTTCCTAGAAATTGACAATCTGAAGGTCATCTGTAAGTCACATCATTTGAAATAGGATAGTATTTGAGATTACCTATGATTTTATAGTCCACAGGTCATTTGCCATCCACACTAACATCCTAAACAGATAGCGTGTAAGGTTACTCAAAGATCGATAGTTTGAAGGTTATCCATAAGTCAGAACTAAATTCTTACCGGAGAATATGCGACATTAACAAATTAATAGGTCCAAGGATTCTCTATAAGTCGCATCATATCAAAGATTGATTATGCACATGATTACCTAAAGACCACCAATTTGAGAGATATTTATAAGTCATACTATATCCAAGGTGGGATGATGTTCAGGAATACCTGAGAGCTAGTCAATGGAGGAATATCTGTAAGACATCTCTTATACAAGATCGGATAATGTGCAGGATTATCTGAAAAGCTAGTAAATCAAAAGAAATCTGTAAGTCTTCTTGTATCCAACATCAAATAATGCAAAAGATTATCCAAAGATTGGCAATTCAAGGGATATCTATAAGTCGTATCGATACAAAATATGCACATACAACATGAATTAGAGGTGACCAAAAGGGTTTCCGCATCAGCATAAGATTAAGCGGTTGCAAGGACTGTTCTATACAATCGTTGGTGTCCAAAAAGGTCACCCCACTTTGAAGACATATTCAATTGATAAAAGATCTATCTTATTGAACAACCAATAGGGTTGTTGTATTTGTTATTTCAATTTATTGCCCTCCAAATAGCTATATAAGGGGACGACTTCACTTTTTGAATAACACCTTACGTAGAGATATGGTAAAAAACTATATACCCCTCTCATGAATTATGTTTATTACTAGAAACTTTTATTTGAGATATCATCGAGAAAATCTGTGAAGATAAAAATCTCAAATCAAAACCACAGGTGTGGATGACTCCAAAAAACAACACAACATAACATAAAAAATTTTCTTAACAGTAAATCGAGACATAGTCTAAAGAGGAACGTCAAACTCTTTAGACGCGAGCTAGTGGATGATCGCCGCCACCATCAAACCACACCTCTATTAGAAGGCATGTGGGTACTTTGGGATATTTTGATTTCAGCTTCACTTTTGGTATATTTCTAAACTCATACCGAGGGTAACCTTCTCTTTTATTCAGATCCGAGTGACAAGACACCTAGAGTTTTGAAAACTATGTCTAGGTAAGTTCTTTTCTATGGATGTGAAAGATCTCATGTGGTTAAGAGGTTACAAGCCTTTTTTTTCGTAACTCAATTGGCTTGTCACTTATCTTAAGCCAAAGATTGACTAAAATAAAGGACTATTTTTTCTACCGATCGAGTCGAACTATAAGTAGTCTGATTCCCTGAGTCTTAGGGATATGTAGGCTGGGCTCTATATTGAAAACTCGACTGCATTCCAACCTCCCCCAATCCGCTTATCCCCCAACTTTTTGATTTCACCAAAATTCAAAAACCAAAATAGCTCATGAATTCTTTGAAAATCGTGCTTTAAATCAATCTTTATGAACTAAAAGTGGATTGAATTCTCATGTAACCTAAGATATGTAGGAAACCCGATACTGGAGTTCGACCATAACTTCACAAAACTCGTGCGAAAACCAACCTCTTTTGGAAATGAATTTGTGGTCGGACAACAATTAGAAATTTTAAACTCCCTTTGCCTAGGGTTACTTGCATACACCCCACCCAAAGGGAGGGGACAACTGTTGACACCTAGATTTTGCACTCCATGGCTAAATTTAATCCTGAGTTTCTTTAATTTTTAATAAAATTAGAATGTTTGTTTCATCCGAATAAATATGCTCTAAAATATTTATTTTGCGTTAATTTTGATATTTAAGTGATAATTATACGTTTTCATATTTACAAATACGAGATTGTATAAATTTTGTTAATTAAATGAACATTTTTATCAAAACTGGACCACTATTGAGATTTACATTGAAATTAATTCGAATCGGTAAATTCTTGATCTAAATATAATTTGTTCAGAAAAAATAATTTATTTGGAGAAATATTTATTTGGTTTTATCTAGTCAAGAAGCTTGGGATTAAACCGGTTAATAATTTGTATCAGATCTTATTTAAATTTTAGTTAATTTATTGAATTTGGTCTTAACTGAAATCATTTTGGCCATAATTTCAATGTAATTGGCCAATTGATTTTTAATATGATTTTAATTTAAATAAAATTAACTAAAATTATGATTTAGGGTCATTTATTAAATCCTATTGTAATGACCCTCACGGTTATTTTTCTGTATTTTCATACACTTTTAGTGTCTAGAGATTTTCTAAAATTGCCCCAAGTTATTTATGACTTGTTGGGAGTGATAGTTCGGTTTTCAGGCAATTCATTTGAAAATTTTAGTAATATCTCATATACTGTGGAATATTTAATCTAAATTGACATTTGATAGAAATATAATTTATTACACTTATTGAATAATTTTAATTTGCATAAAATTCTCTAAGTTATGTTATATTTATATTATTTAATAATAACTTTTACAGTTTATTAATATTTTAAGCAAAAATAGTAAATTTAAAAATGTTAAAATATTATTATCATATAATAGAGATTTTATTAGAAATAATTTTATATTAATTATTATATATTCAAAATATTATAATTATTTTAGTACGAACCTATGC
This sequence comes from Capsicum annuum, assembly GCF_002878395.1. NCBI lineage: Eukaryota > Viridiplantae > Streptophyta > Magnoliopsida > Solanales > Solanaceae > Capsicum > Capsicum annuum. The sequence goes on along the minus strand of NC_061112.1, from coordinate 69,992,601 downwards.
AATATCCAAGTGTGAATAGAGAGGAAAGTAAGGAAAAGGGTTGGTACACCTCTCCACGTGGGATAAGGTAAGTAAGCACTTAAATGACAATTAATTGTGAGAAAGTGACATCTGTGGTTGTTGCGTAGAAAACTAATGCCTTCATTACATGCAAAAATGTTACTTGTTAATATCCATTGGTGCCTAAAACTTGGAAATACCTTAAGCTTTAGGAAATATATAGTTGAACACATTGTATATCTTTGTTTCTTAAAGAAAAGTTTGCAATCATTTAGCACTCGTCATTCTGTATCTTTTCAAATAATAAATATATACTTTGACATTATATTTGATCTTCAAAATAAGTCAACTTATTCAAGGTCGGATTCTAGTAGCATTATTTGGAGGTTTTGCAGAAAGATATTTTAGCTTTGACGTTTAGATAGGCTAGGCTTACCCTACTTTTAGATTGAACGTATTTACTGAATTATGTACTATCATGCTAACTTTTGATAAGTACTTGTAGTTGGGTATTTGTCACGCCTCAAATCTTATTGGGGCGGACTGGCACCCGTAACCGAAGAGGCCCGGGAGAACCAACTCATAACCTTATACTTTCCATGCATACCTCTATGACAACCCGAAATTCGAACAGAATCATGTCGCATATAAAAGGAAATAATCACCTGTATAAGCTTGAGCGCACACACACATATATATATGTATATACAATACTTGGTCGTTAGAGCCATCACATCTATTAACAAAACACCACCTTGACTGTACATTAGGTCTACAAAGCCTCTAGACAATACACAGAGTTTAACTAAGGTCGGGACACACCCCGCCATATAACTAACTTCTATACAATACCAAAAGCGACTAAATATGACACGGAAAGCCCCAAAGTAAACTGGAGCTCACCAAAAGCAGCTGAATAGCCTGGCTCCTACTTATGCGGTGTATAAGCTAAGGTACCTATGCCTGCAGCATGAAATGCAGGTCCCCCGTGGGGGACATCAGTATGAAATATGTACTGAGTATGTAAAGCTGTAGATAATCACATATGATATAGGAGCTCAATAGAAATCAGAAACAAGTGAATAAATTGTAATAGGAGTGGACCATACTTACTAGAACTTGTGACAACTTGTACATTGTATTTATTCAATCACTTTAGCTTCGTTCTTATCATCTTTGTAATCATTACTGTACTGTACTGTGACCATTAGGCTGCCTCCAATACATATCAACTGGGATCGACCTATGATAGGCTTATGCCCCTGGAATACCACCCATAAACACATAAATAGGGATCGACCCATGATAGGCTTATGCCCCTAGGATACCACCGATAAGAGAGAACTTCCATCACTTAGTTCAATAAATCTTTGAGATTGTTATTTCGGTCGCCACTGCATTTTTGATACTTTGAAACAATGATACATCAATAAGAGAATATAAATAGACCATCAATGCAATAACAATGAAGTAAGAACTCATTGGCACATCAATAAAGTGTTTTGGAGTCATCAATGCCATAACAATGAAGTAGGAACTTATTGGTATATCAATGAAACGTTTTGGAGTCATTAATAGCACATGGATCTTGTTTGAGTAACCGGATACCTTCTAACATTTATTAGTGCAATAAACATGTAAAATTTGGAAAACAAGTAAGTATTGGAATGTCTTGACATCTTGTAGGGTGGAAACAAGTTCATTGGTAACGTAGGACATCATACAAAACCATTATGGATCACATGTTATTGAATAGCTTTAGAAACTTTCTTAATAGAACAATTGTTCACTTTCATGCCAAAGATATGGTATAGAGTATGCTTTACATACCTGACTGTCAACCTTCAATACTAGTCCCAAATGGACTTCCCGTCTTTTCGGATTACTTATCTACAATGAACATATATAGCAATCTAGTATTAGCAACCAAATGTCACAATTCAATTATTTAAATTCACTAAACCAGTGGTTAAGTATTAAGCCTTAATTACACCATAAAGGGTGTCAGTTTAACCCTCTTATACTCCAATTACATTCACATGCCATGCATATTCATACAACATCCTCCAATATCAAGTTTGGATTCATTTATCCTTCCAACCAATCCATTAAACCAAATTGAGCCATAGACATAAATAATCATTAATTGAATAGTATATCACCATATCCACCTTCCATAACTCAATTACCATATCTACCTTCCACAATTCGATACAACCAAACCATGCAAAATAGTCCATAACCCTATTTCCATCACCATTCAATAACATCCAATACATATAATCCTCTATCACACATATACATATGGAAAAGAACAAAGGAAACCAATATTCATACCTTAGAATTCACCTCTTGATTATGCAATCCTATTTTCACAAATAATAGATGCCGTTTGAAGCTCTCGAGATGACAAACGTAGTTATCGGATTACTTTGGAATTTCTACGGTTGAATCAAAAGTAATTTAAAGGTCAAATTTGGCTAGGGTTTGTTCTTTCTCAATGATTGATGATGAAAATGAGTTTTTGAACTCATATACATGTATATATACACATATTCTCGCCCATAATATAATAGGAAAAGACCAAAATGCCTTTAAAATTTAAATAATGTCAAATCTGTCCTTTGGTGGACTGTTTTGATAAGCTAAAGTAGATCGACCATAACTCTTTACTCCGATATTGGATTTGGGTGAAATTGGTATCGTTGAAAGGATAATTCAAAGGGATTTCATTTCATATAAAGTAGGCCACCCATTTTGTCCTGTACAAGGAGTTATGGTCGTTTGAAGTTGACCCTAAAAATCTATTTTGATAGTCTGAAGTAAAATGAGTATAACTCCTTACTCAGACGTTGGATCTGGATAAAACCAATTGCATTGGAAATAAAACTCAAAGATCTTTCTTTTCATAGGTTGCAGCTCTCCCAGTTCATTATATTAAGGGAGTTATGATCGTTCGAAGTTGACCCAAAAATTTGGCTGACCTCAGTAGTTTGTGTGCAAAAAATTTTTCTGCACATTTACTATTCCCAAATATCCTAGCCACCGTTTTATAGTTTTGAACGTACTCGATTATATCTGAAGCCTATCCGTTTTTTGAAATCTTTATATCATTGGAAAGCTTATTCAATAACTTTCATATGGAACCATCGACGGGCAAATTCCGGTATAAATAAAATAAAAAATTAATTCCATATAAATAAGACCAATACACGTACTTGAATACACCAATACATGTACTTGAATACGGGGTGTTACAGTATCGTTTGATATATATAATATAACATGCCTTATTTATTCGGGTAGGACCCCGTTCTAGTAAATTTTGGTATTTTACCTTTTAGTATGATATAGCATCTATCACTTTAGGAGGTGGAATTAAGTTGTGAAACCTTGAATTTTCTTCTTTTAATCTAGAGGTGTGAATGGTTAATTAATTGTATTTTAGTTTCTCTTTAGTTTCAGTATGTACTTTATTTCTGTCATTGATTGTGAATTTTGGCACCACTTTGGCATTTCTTTTGGTATGGTTTGGGTATTAATTTTATAGTTAGGTATGGTTACTATAAGTTCTGTTTTGAGTCTGACATCTGAGTGTGGTTGTGGTTCCTTTGAGTTCTAGTTCGAGTTCGACATCTGATTATGGTTGTGGTTCCTTTGAGTTCCTGTTCGAGTCCGGCATCTGATTATGGTTGTGGTTCCTTTGAGTTTTGGTTCGAGTTCGGCTTATGGGGGTATGGTTGGGTTAATTGTCTTCTTCGGTGTGCCTAGCGGGATTATGGGGGCCCAATTAGGTTATGTTGAATTTGTCTATTATTACTGCATTACTTATTTTTTGTATCGCTTATATTTATTCCTTTACTATGTTTGCGTAGCTTGGTAGTTGTTTACTTTTCTATCCCTATTTGCTGATGACTCCAATTACACCCTCAAATTGTAGTTATACCTTTCTTGTATTGAACTCAGTCGACCGATGATGCCTACTGAGTACCCGTTGCTTTGGTCCTCATATTACACTTCTGCATCTTTTTCGTGATGTAGATTCGAGTAGTAGTAGCCGACATTGACATGGTTCCTACCTTCCAGTACTGATTAGGAGCAGGGTGAACTTACTATCGTTCGAGGCTGACCCTCCTCTATCTACTCTAGTTTAGTCTTTTGTACTCGAGACTGCTTGTATATATTGGGTATTTTGCTTTCTGTCTTGTACTCTGGGTATATTTTAGTAGTGGCTCTAGTACCGATCTTATCAGGTCTTGGAAGGAATTCATTTGTGTATTTGGTCTTTTTGTTCCCTCATTTTATCATATGATATATGTTTCCTTTCTATTTGTTACTTGTTATTGCTATTGCTATCATTATACGCGATCTTTTTCTGGTTTCTGCCTATTAGCCCGTTACCTATTATTTTGGGCTATGGCTTGGCTTGCCTACTGGAGAATAAGGTAGGCGCCATCACAACTTGAGAAATTAGGTCGTGATACCTAATCTCAATTTCCAATCCACAACCAATCAACAACCATCGAAAATTCAATCCCAATATTCAAATTTGAATTTAAAATTTGTACTAGATTGTACAATTTTACCTCAACCCTATCCTTTTTTTTTTCATTTTGAATTTCAAATTTGTACTAGATTGTATAATTCCACCTCAACTTTATCCTTTTTTCATTTTGAAATTCAAATTTATACTATATTGTATAATTCTACCCCACCATTGAAAAGGCAACCCAACCCAGCCCTAAGTGAGCCACGAGTTGGGACGGGTTGGCCCTTCAAAAAATTAAAAATAACCTGAAAATATGTTAAATGAAAATATGCAAACAGTTTAAGCTTATCACATATTCTAATAGTCATAAATTCACTACAAATTCTAGAGTCATCTCATTTCAAAAAAAAAAAAATAGTAATCAGTAATCACGAAAAGATGGATAATAACTAAATTCAAAAACTTAGAAATTTTAATCGGATTAAAATCTTATCTAGTTACAAAATAAATCTAATTTCTTAAATATTACAAAACCAATCAATTAAAGCTTATCAACTCCACTTGCACTTGCACTTGTAATGTATTCTGAACCATCAATCACATTTGAATCAACATTTGACATAGTTTTCTTAAGAAGTTCATCTACAAATACAATTCACACCAAACAAGATATTAGTTAGATAACTATTAATAAACACTTTAACAAAAGTAGAAAATATTACATGTATTAGATTGGGTAAATTCATGCAACCAATTTCTTGTAGTAACAAGAGTTTGGACATTTTCATGAAGGATACAACTTCTATACTTGGTAACAACATGACCACCAATACTAAATGTTGATTCCGATGCTACTAAAGTAATTGAAATATTAAGTACATCACGTGCCATCAATGAAAGATCAAGATATTTTTTTTCATTATCCTTCCAATACTTGATAACATCCATCTCATGAAAAGACTCATAATCAAGCTTCTGTTCCTCCAAATAAAGGGCCAATTCTGACTTCCCAGCATCGCAAATAAATGTACCCTCAAACACTTTAAACTCCTATTAATTTGAAACATGGAATATAATAACAATAAGATTAGCGAAGATGTTTAAAAAAATACAATTTTTCTACTTTGTTTGCCGCTTAGCTAAGTCTTTTTTTTAATTGTAAACAGATTACTGTAATAACTAATAACTAATAAGTCTGTTTAACGGCGTTGAATTATGGCCTTACAGTAAACAAATTAAAGTAACAAATTACTTTTTTCCTAAAATTTCACAAACTACTTAATAATTTATTAATTTTAAGTGAAGGAATATAGCAACCAAGAATATCCTTAACCTTACAGTAAAACAATTTCAAACACAACATACCATAAATCTAAAAAAAAAAAGTAGAAGAAGATTAGATAAAAAAAAAATTAATACTCACGACAAACAAAGTAGACTTCTTTTGTTTGAATTGACTTCCTTCTTCAGTTGGTTTACATTGAACAGGAGTGGTTGTCCAAATTTGATTATTTTCATATTGTTCATAGAGGTTGTGCAATTTTTTCTCAATCTGCAACTTTTTCTTTTGTCTAAGATGTGTTCACCTTTGAGAAACAAAATTCTAAAAGTTGCGTCTTGAAGTAGGGATCAAGAATAGCTCTAAATGAGAGTACTAGATTAAATCTATTCCAATATTTCTGAAACTTTTTTAACATTCTTGCATTCATTTCCTTAATAACTTCGTCCAAACTACTTGAATTCTCCTTCAACAAGCATTCAATTTTCCAAACTTACATAAAATACAAGTTGGAAGTTGGATAACTTGAACCGAAAATCAAGTTAGTTATTTCATACAACAATTTCAAGAATTCAAATATTTTTCTGTCCTTCTCCAATGATCAAATGTATGAAAAATAGAATAATTCCTGTCAATCAACTGTAGACTAGAAAAAGCTTTTTCATATTGTAGTGCACGCTCAAGAATCAAGTACGTTGAGTTTCATTTGGTTATCACATCCAAACGTAAACCCAATTTTGTTCTAATTCCCACTTACTTAACACATTGTTCAAATTTTCTCATTCTACCATCATATCCTTTTACATACTTCACACTTTCTCTTATTCTAAAGAAGGCATCTAGTAGATGTTTTTAAACCTTCTTGGACAATCAAATTAAGAATATGAGTAGAACAAAGCACATGAAAAACTCACCATCATATAATAAACTCTTTTGCAAATCAAGATAAGATTTTAAATAGTTTACAGGCTATCATTATTAGTGGCATTATCTAAAGTGATAGAGAACACCTTCCTATCAATGTCCTACTCTTTCAAATAATCATATATTGTTGCAGCCAATTCAACTCCTGTATGAGGAGGAATCATACGACAAAAGTTTAAAATTTTAGTAACCAACTTCTAATTATCATCAACATATTAAGAAGTTAAACAAAGATAACCCTCGAATGTATTTGTTGTCCAGCCATCAGAAGTTAAGCAAACTCGATTAGGAATCGTAGCCAAGGCTTGTCTTAAACTTTTCTTTCTCCTTGAAATACACTTTTTGAACATCCACAATAGTACTGTTTCTTGACAGCATTATTATTTATGAATTACATAATTTGCCCAGGCTCTAATTTTTTTTATATTCAACAAAATAATAGGGCAAATCATGCTCAATAATAGCTTCAACAAGCTTTTCACGAGAAATTGATTGATCTATTTTTCTCTATTATATGTTACCTTAATGATCCATATACATCTGACCCAAATCATGGTATTTGATCATTTTGCATTAAAGTATGTGTCATTTTAAATGTGATATTTCATAGTTCTTCATTAGATCATGGAGTAGAACCAACCTTATATGGTTCCTTACAACCTCTGCATTCTTCCGTTTCCACTCCATCTTTACTTCTAGTAATCTTTCTCATATATGTCCAAACAAATGATTTTAATTTCCTTAGTTTCTTCTGCACATATTCTTCATATTCATTCACTTTTAGTTCTACACTATCCTCATCCTCATGTGCACTATGTTCATCATCATTCTCTGTTAATTTTCTTGTAATACGTAAACATGTCAAAAGATAATTTTAGATTTTAAAAATTAATAAGAGGTAATCAATTAGAAGTAATCAATCAGACTACAAAAGATAATATATTTGTTACAGCTTATGACTGTAACTCAGTACGATAGTGACTGATATTTTTCTTCAACAAAATTCCTTTCAAAATCACACAAAGATTGATAACGCAGCTAGTTAGAACTTAGAGTTGTAGTAACTTAAAGACTAGAGAACCAAGCTCATGAGTTGTAGCAACTAAAAGACTAGAACTTAGATAAACCGTCAAAGGTTTCTAACAAATCCTACCATCAAAGTCTCTAACATATCCCAGACATACTTCAACTTAAAATTGATAACAGACAACCAATATATCATCATATTGACTAATTATAAATTATCATCATAAATAATTTCTTAGATTTCCCTAAAATTCATATTGGTTATACATAATTAACATCATAATAGTGTTGAATTAACGAGGTGCTCAATTTTCCAGATCGGTCCCTCTACTGCAGCTGTAGTTTAACTCCAACATTTTTTTCTACTTAAATAAAAGACAGACAACACATAATGGAAGTGGTAAGCCATAGCTAGACTATTATTTTGAGAGGAAAGGAGCAAATAAACAATCATATTTTACTTATTCATCATAATAAATCAGAAATCACCCATTTAAAAGTTGAATTACATCTAACACCACCATAAATAAAGGTGTATCTATTGAAAGAGATGAAAATTTACTTGAAGGAGAGATTTAACCTATTTCATATCTGCCTTTTATAGATGAATTTAAATTAACCGAGTCAACAGATTTTGATACATATGCCTAAATTATACATGTAAGGACATATATAATACAGAGTACTATAGTAATCAACTTCAAATCTTGAAGATACGGATTCACAAGATCAAGCAAGTGGTATATACTCTATAGGGCTCCACAAATAGTGAGAGGGAACCCACTTTAGGGCAGAAAGCCAATTGGTGTACATATGAACACCACTAAGAGAATTCTTGAACTCTTTGGTCTCTGATTTTCCCCTCAATTATTTATCAGTTGAGTCTCTCAGTTGAATCTTTTATCACTCTACTAGTTCAGCACTTCTTATCAGGAGAAGTATTGAAAAAACCAATACCTCTTTGAATATTAAAATTTGTTATACATCATAGACTTATAGTACTTTCACCTCTCAGTCTGCACTCTCTAGGCCCTACTTTAAAGGACTGTACTAGCTATGTTGTTGTTATTATGGAATATGGACCATCAAAATATAATTAACTAAAAAAAGAAGACAATAAAGAAGATAACGACCATCTCATATTCTTATTAGAACTTTAATTACAATATAAGACGGAAAACTCACTTTGATCTAAATCGATTAAAGCAGAGCAAAATCATGCTAACAAAAACTGAAAGAACATAATAATTAGTTCATCTAACAAGTTCCCGACTATAGAGTACTTAAACTACAGTGTATCCCTAAGAACATCAGAAATCATAGCAGCACAAGTACTCCAACAAGCTATTAGTACAGTCGTAAAATCAAGAACAACTTCACAAACACAACCAAAACAACCAATATTTTTTCATCTTCTAACCAGTATCCATTTGGATGAACTCAATTTTGCATTCAAGAGTTGTGCAGTCGCAGGTCGCATATGAGAATTGAGAACTCAGAAATTTCAAAGAAAGAAAATAAAGTAAACCCTAGTCCTAATTGTCAAATTTATTGTATGTTCTTAACTCTTAAGTGATTATTGCCTTATTGGTTATTGACTTATTGTTTATAGATTAAGCCTAGAGCTAAGTTAGTCTGGGCTTGGGGCTTGGGCCTTGGAATTGGTCCATTATATTATTGTATACTTGGATTAGTTTAAGATATTTAATAAATATTTTTGAAATCTCTGCTCACGGGCAGACCTCTGAGGCCGACGGGCTAGGACTCTAAGGCTGACGTAGTAGGCCTCTGAGGCTGACGGGTCAAGTAGGGCTGGAATTATAAGCCTCGTTGCAAAAAAGGCTAAAAAAATATAACACAACCCCACTAAATTAAATGGTTGGGTTTGGCCGGTCTCACGGGCCAAGCCCATTTTAGTAGCTCTACTTATCCTCCAACAAATCTTATCCTCAATTTTAAATTTCCAAAACACCCCTAAATTTTTCTCCCACATTGATGAATTCAAAGAATTGAATCTCCATCCTTTCCTATAAATACTACCACTATTTTGGTAGAAAGAAAAAGTCTGAAAGAGTTGGGAAAAGCTTTTTAAGCAAAGAGTTAAATTTTTTTTGAAGAAAAGCAGTAGGCTAATCGAGGTTCTTGAAAGATTACTTTTCAGTGGTCGTCAAGACTTCAAAAAAGACTTGAAGTCCTATTTTGCTGCTCCAAAAAAGGTAAAAACATCTTTCCTTTTTAGTTTTGTTATCATTTTCCTTCATCTCCTTCTTCGTAGTTTTGTAGTTGTAATTTTTTTTGTTGGAATTGTTTGTTGTAGACGACCTTGAAGGCCATAGGATATTGTGATATCAATATTATGGCTATTTTTTCATGTTCATGGTGTAAAATGAGATAACAATAGTTGCACATGTTTCTTTGGCTTTCTTTTATTATTATTATGATTAAATGGATGAAGTTTCAATCTTTACTTGATTAAAATACATACTTATGCCTTGTTTAAATTCATTATCAGTGGATATGTTCACTGTTAGTGTGTAAAGTTTTTTACTTTGTGTAGAAAAGAATAGTTACTATTATTTGTTTCGCCATAATAAATTAGATGGATAAAATTTCGAATTTTACTTGATTAAATCACATACTCATGCCTTATTTAAATTTGTTATCGGTGGATATGTTTGCTTTTAGAATGTAAAGTTATTTCATTTACTTCGAAAAGAACAATTACTATTATTTGTTTTGCCTTAATAAAATAGTAATTTGCTAAGTCAAAGCACAAAAACTTGTCATCTGCTTGCTAATTATTTTAATGGATTTTAAAATCCTCATATGAGAAATGAAATGCTAGGTTTATTTCACATCTGAGTTGGTTATTTATCTTCTGTTTGCATGTTCTTTTTTTTGTTAAAATGATGAGAAAATTTTGACTTTTATTGATTAGAGAAAGAGGTTCAATGAGTTTTGCAATATTCTGCCTTCCTCTAATGAAGTTCGAACTCGTGTTTGTTATTTTTGAAGGGTCTATGAAATTATTTCTCAAACTGAAGTAGTGAGTTACCTGTATCTAGGCATTGGATGTTATTTTTGAAAGGCATATCATAGATGCTATGTTTTTGGCGTAGCGATAGGCAAATCCACCGCTTAAGGTTGAAGTTGATCACTTTTGCATACACATGATAACTGTCTTATTCACATGTAAAAATTATAATTTAAGTGATACTTTTAAGATCTACTCCTTTGTTGATCATTAATTATATGCCACGATGAAATGCTAAGTTTTTTTTGATACATGTTTGTGGTCATGATTTAGTCGTTTTCAAGGTCAAAACTGTCTTTGATTTTTTCTTGTTTAAATTCAAAAGTTGCTAGGGTTATAGATTTTGTTGAAAGGGTGTAAAACTAAAATAGGAGTTGGCATAATTAGATACTTTTTTCTTAGAATTAATCTTCTACCATTTTCCTTATCTTGTCTTTAAATATAATTTCTCAAACATGTTTAATATGTGCAACTTGCTTCACTTCATTTATTGGTTTACTTCTTAAAATATTTTATTTAATTAGACGCCCCATTGTTATTCACATGCTATAGTGAATTTTTCTTCAAGTTATAGATCTATTGATTGACTCCACTTTGTATTGAAAAAGTGTTGTTGCATTAGTATGTCTTGTATTTCATATTTGAGGCGCTACAAAAGATTTCCTCATCTCTCGATCATTCCCCTTTTCTTTCTTTAATGAAAACATGTCTTAGATTTTATCATATCATAGCATTTGATGCAAATATGTGTTAATCTATAGGAAATATTTTTCTAAATTTTAAGCAACTATACTTGTGGATCCATATCTTCTTTTCAAGGGCTAGTTGATTATATTGTGCTAAATTTAGTTTTTTGTATGATTGTTTAAGAGATGGGTTAATTTTCTTTTCATTGGATAATTTAGTTTGCTTTGACATCATAGTTTACTATTTCTTTATACTTGAGAATGCTATCTTTTCCATCTCATCATTTATTTATTAAGTGTAGAATTTTCAAACACATATTAATTCTTTTTTAAATTTTTTTCTTTGCATGAATCTGCTTTGAAGTCCAAATGGACTCCTTTCCTCTTGCATTTCATAATGGACCAATGAGGCCCATCTTTTCGAGTCAAGTCCGAAGTTTAAGTCCAAAGTCTATTATATGACGTGCGGGTGCAAGAAGATAGAAGAAGAAGAAATGGGTCGAAACCCCATTGTTAAAGTCGCTAAGAGGCTTAAAAGTCTTGATTTTATTATTGTTATATTTATTTTTATTAATTTATATATTTATTTATTCATTTGGACCTCAAAATCAAAGTTATAATTTAATACAGTTGAAGCGGATTTTTGGGCCTTCAAGATCTGAAAACTAGTTTAGGACAAGATATTGGCCAAAAGCTCAAAATGATTAGACTAGGACAGGTGCAAGTGGGACAAAAACCCAAATGATCCGATTAGGACAGGTTGTGGGTCTAAAGCCCAATTAGATTAAGACAGGGTTGATGAATTTGATCTTAAGATCCTAAATCTTTTAATTTTGTTCCTTTTTCCTTTACATGCTATTTGATATTGATATTCTTGAACTAGTTAAATTCCCTACTAAGTCATCGAAAAAATTGATTTTGCATAATCCTCATAAATAATTTTTTTTCTTAATCGATTTTTTCTCAATCTAAAAGCCAATTTCTTTACAAAGTCAGTCAAAAGTTTCTTTCAAGTTGTCTGGATAACCGCGAGTTAGAGGATACTCGTGGTGCCTTAGCAACCTTCCAAGAGTATTAATAGGAACCATTTACTCGAAATTTCTAAACTTAAAGGATCTTTTCTGTTTTGAACCTTTAAGTGAATTTTCAAAGGTTTTCTTGATTTTCCTACATAAATTAAGTGCCGACTCTATTTCAAAAAAATCAAACTTGAAAACTTTTTTAAAAGTATTTGAATTCGTAAAAATTGCAAATAGTCATTCTTTCGCAAAACAGTTGGTGCATCATGTTAATTTAGTGTAAATATAGTCAATTTTGACTGTATTTAAGATAATATTTTGATAGCTAAAGCTTTATTGATGTTGTCAGCTGTGATTGAATTTTAAGCCAATTTATTAATAGTTATAACTTATAAGTTTGGTAATTTTGATTGTATTTTATAATAACATTTTGATAGTTATAATTGTAATAGTTTAGACAGTTGTGACATCTTGTCGTTTATATATAAAATGTATTTGACAGATAGAGATAAATGCATTCAACAACAAAAACAACAACAAACCCAGTGTATTCCCACCTAGTGGGGTCTTGGGGGGGGGGGGTAAGATGTACACAGTCCATACCTCTACCTCTAAAGAAGTAGAAAGGCTGTTTTCGATAGACCCCTGGCTCAAGGCACAAGATACCACACAAACACATAGTAAAGCACAGCACAAGATTACATATCATAAATACGGCACCCATAAGTAATATAAAACAGAGAAAAGCACAAAGATTCGTAATAAAACATGGAACACGGAATCATAACAGGCATAAAACCCCCACCAAGTAATTCCCTACACTAGCGACCCAAACTGGCCCTAGTCCTTTGCCCTAATCCGCGTCCTCCAGACCTTCCTATTTAGGGTCATGTCCTCGGTGAGCTGTAACTGCTCCATGTCCCGCCTAATCACCTCACCCCAGTACTTCTTCGACCTACCCCTACCCCGCTTAAAACCATCCAATTCTAGCCTCTCACACCTACGGACCGGGGCATCCATGCCTCTCCTCTTCACGTGTTCGAACCATCTCAATCGGGCTTCCCGCATCTTGCACTCCACTGGAGTCACACCAACCTTCTCCCGAATAGTCTCATTCCGAACTCTATCCCCTCTAGTCAGCCCACACATCCAGCGCAACATCCGCATTTCTGCCACCTTCATTTTTTGGATGTGGGAGTTCTTAACTGGCCAACACTCCGCTCCATACAACATGGCCGGACGGACTACCACCCTGTAGAATTTGCTTTTATGCTTGGGCGGCACCTTCTTATCACACAGCACCCCCGACGCGAGCTTCCACTTCATCCATCCCGCCCCAATACGGTGCGAGACATCCTCATCAATCTCACCGTTACTCTGGATCACGGACCCGAGATACTTGAAACTATCCCTCTTACATACCTCCTATGATTCTAGCTTCACTACTACCTCATTCTCCCGCCTCACGTCATTAAACTTGCATTCCACATACTCTGTCTTGCTTCTGCTCACCCTGAACCCTTTAGACTCAAGAGTTTGCCTCCACACCTCTAATTTGTCATTCACACCCCCTCGAGTCTCATCTATCAGAACTACATCGTCTGCAAAAAGCATACACCACGGCACCTCCCCTTGAATACGCCGCATCAACACATCCATCACCAACGCAAACAAAAAAGGGACTAAGAGTAGATCCCTGATGCAATCCTGTCAGGACAGTGAAATGCTCCGAGTCTCCTCTCACCGTCCTCACCTGAGTTTTTGCTCCATCATACATATCCTTAATTGCTCTGATATATGCCAGCGGTACTCCACTCACCTCCAAGCATCTCCAAAGTACCTCCCTGGGGACTTTGTCATAAGCCTTCTCCAGGTCGATAAACACCATGTGCAGGTCCTTCTTCCTTTCCCTATACTGTTCCACCAACCTCCGTACCAGGTGAATTGCCTCCGTCGTCGAGCGGCCAGGCATAAATCCAAACTGGTTTTTCGAAATAGACACTATCCGTCTCAGCCTCACCTCGACCACTCTCTCCCAGATCTTCATAGAGTGACTCAATAACTTAATCCCCCTATAGTTATTGCAACTCTGGATGTCACCCTTATTCTTATAGAGAGGGATCATGGTACTCCACCTCCAAGCCTTGGTCATTTTTGCCGTCTTGAAAATTTCATTAAACAATCCAGTCAACCACCTTACACTAGCCTCTCCAACGAACTTCCAAAACTCCACCGGTATCTCATCCGGCCCCGTCGCCCTACCCCTTCGCATCCTGCGAACAGCCTGTCTAACCTCTTCTACCTTAAAACGTCTACAATAGCTAAAATCCCGACACTCCTCTGAGTGCTCCAGTTCCCCTAACACAATAGCTCTATCCCCTTCGTCATTCAAGAGCCTATGAAAGTACGATTGCCATCTATTCTTAATGTGGCCGTCCTCCACCAACACTCTACCATCCTCCCCCTTAATGCACCTTACCTGATCGAGGTCATGACCCTTCCTCTCCCTAGCCTTAGCGAGTCTAAACAACTTTTTCTCCCCTCCTTTCCCCTGTAACCCTGCATACAAGCTCTCAAAAACGGCCGTCTTAGCTGCCGTGACTGCTGACTTTGCCTCCTTCCTCGCTAGCTTGTACTCTTTCCTGTTTACCTACTTCTCCTCTTCGTCCTTACTCTCCACCAACTTAGCATACGCCCCTTTCTTGGTCTCCACTTTCTTCTCCACCTCCTCATTCCACCACCAATCCCCCCGATGGTGCCCGGCCCGGCCCCTAGAAACACCCAACACCTCACTTGCATTCTCCCTGATGCACCTAGCCGCCCTATCCCACATACTATCCACATCCCCCCCACACTCTCACACCCCAATTCCTGCCAACTTTTCTCCTATCTCCCACGCATTCACTGGCGTCAGGCCGCCCCACTTAATTCTAGGTCTACACTCCTTACTCCTCCTCTTTCCATTCTTCTTTATACCCAAATCCATAACCAAGAGCCTATGCTGAGTCGAAAGATTCTCTCTCGAGATGACCTTACAGTCCTTACACAACGCCCTATCCCCTTTCCTAAGCAACAAAAAGTCAATCTGGGTCCTGGCTATCGCGCTTCGAAAGGTGATTAGGTGCTCGTCCTTCTGCGGGAAGCCCGAGTTCACCACCACTAGCCCAAAGGACCTCGCAAACTCCAATAGGGTAGACCCCTCTTCATTTCTCTCCCCAAAACCAAAACCACCATGCACATCACCAAAGCCTCCCGGTAACACCCCGATGTGCCCGTTGAAATCTCTTGCTACAACAATCTTCTCCGAGCTAGGCACGCCTCTCACCACCTCCTCCAAAGCCTCCCAAAACCGCATCTTCTCCTCCCCCTCCGATCCCACTTGCGGCGCATAAGCACTACACACGTTCAGGGTAAACCCCCGAAAGACCAACTTAATAGTCATCAACCTATCGTTGAAGAGATAAATGCATTCACGTTTGGTTAATGACTATACAGCTGTGACAACCTCTTTTAATTAATGTTTGGTGTAAATGGTTGGTAGTGTTTATACAGCTATGACTGTCCCTCCTTTTATTTAATGTTTGATGTAAATAGTTGGTAGTTCTTATATACCTCTGACTGTCACCCCGTCCCCCGTTTATTTAATGTTCGGTATAAATAATTGACTGTGCTTATGTAGTTGCATTGTGCCTTGATATTGTAATGTTTCAGATAGTTGTGTTTTAACTACACAAAATATGTAGTTTATGCACCACAGAAAGAGACAAATTAACCTAAGGAAACATTACCACTTCAATATACAAAAAATTGTAAAAATTAATTACAAATAACAATTACAACCCCCTACAACATGACAGAAACAACTACTCTAAGAGTTTATGGCAGTCTTCTTGTATCTCCTTTTAAGTACATAGAACAACAACACCAAAAATATAAACACAAAGGACTTAGCCAACTTGATCTTCTATTTATCTCCTTTTTTTCATCTTCTTCAAATCATTTTTAAAAATATCCAGTAGAAACTTTATTTTGTTTATATTTATTTTGCTCTCCATAAATTTGATTGTCCTTGTAGTCTTGTCATCGACTATCTTTTATTCTTAAACTTCAAATTTTGCAGAAGATTCAACTCTTTGGTTAAGCTCATCAATTCTTTCCAACAACTTAGGAATAACAAATTTGGATGTTGGATCAACATTGTCGTTTTTCCAAAGTCAGAAATCACATGCATTCTAGAAAGCAATTAAATTAGTATAGAATCTTGAAGATCAATGTTTGAATAAAAATTTACTTACACCATAATATGGACAACTCCAATATTTTCTATCCGAATTTTTTGGGGTACATGCAGTTAACAAAAACAAAAAAGGTCCATCACACCGTACCTTTTTCAACTCATGGTCTTCTTCTTGCTTAAAAAGTCTTACTCAAGTTTATTCTAAAAATCACAGTACCTTGATTAACCAAAAAAATACAATTGCTCAATAAAGAAAAAAATTATCTAAACTGAAGAAAGAATTATCCAAATTAAAGAAAATATTTTAGAGGAAAAGAACGATACTTTCTCTCAATGGAGTAAGTAAGTAGTCAAAGAGAAAAAGAAGTAATTACCAATTCTTCAAAGAAAAAAGGTTTAAATTTTGATTTTATTTAAAGTTCTTCAATTAGGTTTTTCTCAATTAGGCCGGGTTTAATGAAGTGGGGAGAGAGATTATTACCATTGGGAGCTTATTTAATAAGTTTAAATATTTTTCTTTTTTTTTTAAGTTTTAAATGGTGGAACACACTATTTTTAAATATATTTAATGCGCCTAGATATGAGTGTTGGGAGGGAGGAGTAAATAAATTCAATTTTGTATAGTATAAATATGTAATAAGCTGCACCTATAATTTAAATGTGTTCTCGACTTTTTGGGAATAATTTAATGTGATTTTGATGTCTTTAACTTTTTTCTTACTAATTTCTTACGGAACTTTTCGAAGTTGAAACTTCATTTCAAATATGGAGAAATTGTCAAAGCCTTATTTCTTAAGCATCACACTTCCATTTGGACGTTAGTTTTTGTAAGTTGGCCAATCCAATTTCAAATTGGAATACAAGGCAAACTTTATTAGTTTTCCATATTAACCAATTCTATATTGATTTTTATTTCTTATCAATATTTTTTTGGAAAAAAGTATTAAAAAAACGCAACTAGGAATGTTGCATTACAAAATACAGTCCAATCTATGTTACATTATCAAATATGGTCCAATTATATAAAAAACGTTACTTTGGAGCGGAAAAAGAAAATCACCAAAATACAAATATTGTATTGTATATACAACAGCATACAATACAGTATAGAAATATATTCATTGTTGCACTAAAAAATAAACTGTCTTCTTCCTCAAATCTAAGCATCAAATTGTCACGATCCATACTAACGGATTGTACGGGCGCCTACGCTATCCTAAATAGGTAGGAGAACCCTTATTACCAATTAAAAATATGTGTAAGACTTCTATTTTTAAGAGAATATTGTGTTACATATAATAAAAAAATTAAATGCCAATAAATAAGCTTTTCAAAAACATCTTACAACTGTCTTTCACTACTCAAGTCCTGGTCAGACATGTACAAGAACTACCTATTACAGAATAAGCTGACAATAAAAAAATTAACAAAGTGACTTCATTTTTTCCAGGAATGAGGTGCAGAAGTTGGTACTGAATGTCGTTATCCATCTAGTAGCTTCAAACTAACTTGCATACAATCTACACCCTAAAAGAGATGTAGAAGAGTAGGGTCAGTACAAATGCACGTATTGGTCGACATCACTGGCTGATCAATGTTAGTCCACATAATCTTAAATGGAATATAATTTACTTAAGGTTGTTGTAATACCCCAAACTTTTTCTAGCTTAAATTCGTTCCTAGAATGTTAAGGGATGTCTTCCAAAATGAATAATATTTGTTTCATATAGAATTTTCTAGATTTCGACTTTTCATTGTTTGGAAAATTGAATAAGCTTTTCATCGATATCAAATTCGCTCAAATCTGACACTCGATGAAGAAGTTAGAGCATTTTTAAGTTGATAGTGTGCCAACTGGCAGTCAATTCATTGGGCTTGAGTCTATCTAGACACATCAAAAGATTTAAATCTTAGCCGGAAAGCTTGAGATAATACAATAAATAAAATCATGGCTATTTTTAGCTCAAGTTAATATTGAGGAATGGAAAATAAGATTTTTCATCAATTTATGATGGATAATTTAGTAATGATAAAATTGGTCGTTATACAAATTCATTGAAAAACACCTCAAAAGTACACCAAATCATCCAAAATTTCAAATTTGAGCTCCTCAATACATAACTAATCTTTTATCACTATACCTACTCGAAACAAAGCTTAGTTACGAAAATATTGAAATCTCAAATTATAAAAAAGTACTCAAAATAATGATGAATTTTTCATCGATTTATTTGAATTTTTTCGAAAAACAACCGAGAAAGAATTGAAGTGAAAATCATGAAGAAGCTAGAAATTTGGCATGAGAAGTGTTGTTCCTTATATAACTAGAAAGAAAAGTTAATTTATGGTGAATTGCCAAATTAGACTTTGGACTATAAAGTGTAAAGTATATTTTTGGCTACTTAAATATAAAGTATATTTGCTAATTGTATATTTGTGTAATTATCCCTATTTTATTCTACTAGTTTAACTGCACGTGCCTCTGTACATGTGCGAATATTTTTAATGAAGTTCAAAAGGTTCAAATCACTTCTCAAAAATCCTTAACACTTTAATATAATAATGTAAACATAACATATATTTTATTGTAAGCACATATATATTTTACCACCGGAAGTTTCAAGTGGTTAATGGATCGTCACATTTGTGTTTGTCATTCAGTACCCCTTTTTCTTTTCTGCTAGACGCTAAGAGAGACGCATCAATCTAAATCATATTTGTAGTACGATTGTTTTTATTTTATTTTTTCTATATTTAAAATCTTTCCTTATTTTTAATGTTAAATCTTTAGAAAATCTTTGATTACTTACTTAAAACTTTTAAAAATTTGATATTTCGTACATTTTTCTTATTCTATCATTTTCATATTTATTTCGAGATATTTTAAATCTTCTTAAAATCAGCTTTAGTTGATTTAAAATTTTTAAACTAATGAAAAAGGTATTAGTTGTCATTAGTTCTGATGACTTCTAATAAAGAAAGGTTGTCAGTAATATTATTCATAATTATGTTTCAAAACCTTGTCGCCACTTATTATGAACCGAAGGGAGAACTATTTAACTAATTAACAACATAATTTTGTCATATATATAATACTAGTTTAACCGCACATGTGCGAAGATTTTTGATAAAGTTTAAAAAATTCAAATCACTTCTCAAAGGTCGTTTTTACTTTAATATAATAATGTAAACATAACATATATTTTATTGTAAGCATATATATGTTTTACCATCAGAAGTTTCAAGTGGTTAATGGATCGTCACTTTTACGTTTGTCATGCGGTACCTCTTCCTTGTTCCTACACGCTAAGAGAGACTCATCAATTTGAATCATATCTGTAGTACGATTATTTTTATTTTATTTTTTCTATATTTAAAATATTTTCTTATTTTTAAAGTTAAATCTTTAGAAAATCTTTGATTACTTACTTAAAACTTTTTAAAAATTGGCAATTCTTACATTTTTCTGATTTTATCATTTTCATATTTATTTATAGATTTTTCAAATCTTCTTAAAATAAGCTTTAGTTGATTTAAAATTTTTAAACTAATGAAAGGGTATTAGTTGTCATTAGTTCTGATGACTTCTAATAAGAAAAGATTTTACTATAAATATTTAATTAATTTTCAGCTCTTAAATATTAGAAAAATAGTGAAAAGATGATTTTGTCTAAAACAGAGACTTTTAATGAAGGGCAAAAAGTTCAAATTAAAACTATTAAAAATTTGGCACTTCATACATTTTTCTTATTCTATAGTTTTCATAATTATTTCTAGATTTTTCAAATCTTCTTAAAATAAGCTTAAGTTGATTTAGAATTTTTAAAATAATGAAAAATGTATTAGTTGTGATTAGTTCTGATGACTTCTAATAAGGAGAGTTTCTACTATAAATATTTAATTAATTTTCAGCTCTTAAATATTAAAAAAATAGTGAAAAGACGATTTTGTCTAAAACGGAGACTTTTAATGAAGGGCAAAAGTTCAAATTAAAACTTTTAACAATTTGTTACTTCGTACATTTTTCTTATTCTATCATTTTCAAATTTATTTCTAGATTTTTCAAATCTTCCTAAAATCAGCTTTAGTTAATTTAGAGTTCTTAAACTAATGAAAAAGGTATTAGTTGTTATTAGTTCTCATGACTTCTAATAAGGAAAGGTTTTACTATAAATATTTAATTCATTTTCAGCTCTTAAATATTAAAAAATAGTGAAAAAGTGATTTTATCTAAAATCGAGACTTTTAGTGAAAGATAAAAAGTTCTAACAATATTTCTAAGGTTCTTCGCACTTTTAATATAGTATAGATATAGATATTACACACATAATATAGATATAATTTTATTTTCGTTCCAAATAGAAAACTTTAATTTATTCACAAGATTAATTATATTCTCAGTGCTAGCAAAGAATATAAAAATATTTCGTTTGGACTAATATTTTATTTATTTGACTAACTAAATTCTCCAATTTAACTATCTAATAATAAAGTGATTAATCCATTGATGAAGATAGGAACACTCATTAGTATGCGACCACATAGGTTCAAAACTAAGCCAGCAGTAAATTGATCATATTAATATATTAATCAAGGTTGGCATCTAGCAACACTTCTTAATGACCAGATAGCATGAATTATACAATTAACACTCAAGAACTTCAGGACATGGTCTAACTGCCAAATCTCAATAGGTGATAAATTATGTGTCCATGTCATATATACTCAACTATTGCATAACCTAAGAAACTTTTTTCATCTTTTATTCAGTTGCCCTGGCCAAGATCTTGATTAGTCGTTTATAATGACAACATAGAGCGTAAACTCATTACCAAGAGTAGACAGATTTCATTTGTCATCAATCATCAATTCTACAAGCATTTAATTATAACCAATATTCTTTCAACCATTTTCGTATGGATGTTGGTGTCCAATATCAAAGTATAATAAATAACTTGTTAATTACTATGATGAACTCAGGTAAAAGAAAATTCTTACATCAAATTCTTCAAGATAATATCCTAGTGACTGTTTATGGTAATTCAAACTATTAGAAATTATCCAGCGAGTTTGTTCAGTAATCATATCTCCATATGCATTATCTATGTATGTGAATTAGTTAATGAGATCAATTAATCTTTATCATATAAAGACAAGAACATACATATTAACTTAAATGGATCATAGATGTCCTAATTAGTAATCCTACAATCAAGAACAACTTTAGATTAAATTATAAGAAACATGACTCTCTCATTATCTTGATCTCCATCATGATGTCAAGTTTTAAAACTTAATCAAGGACCTTATCATATTAATCAAATAATTTGATAAAACTATGAAAAATAATATTAGATGTCATATATTTATACTCCCTCAGTTCAAATTTACTTGGCACATTTTGACTTAGCACACCTATCAAGAAATTAATGATAAGCATAGTGCTTTTACCGTACTACTCATATTAATTGATATTTAGTACTCCCTCCGTCCATCTTTACTTGTCCGCTATACTAAAAATAAATATCCAACAACACTTGTCTATTTTAGAAAATCAATGGATAATTTACCTATTTCTATTTATTTTATCTGTGGCATTAAGTATGATTAATTATCCAATGTATTTTTTCAAATATTATATTAATGATATTCAAAGGGTAACATGGTAAAATTGCCACTATCATTTACTATTTTTTAACATTTGTGTCAAGTCAATAGTGGACAACTATTGATGGACGGGGGAGTAATAGGTATTAAAAAATGATTTGGAGAATAAGTAATTAATACTAAGGGTAAAACATGGAAAAAAATTATCTTTTCTTGACTTATCAAATATGACAAGTAAAAATAAAAATCAAATTAGAAAATAGTGATAAGTAAATTTGAACGGAGGGAGTATCAAATAATATTATAAAAACATGTTCGAATCATCAAATGTGAGATTGGGTTTAGGGCATGTAACTATGAGGGTGTTTGGATTGACTTATTTTTAAGTTATTTTGGTTTTTAAGAACTTTTTTAGTTTGAGTAGTGTTTGGCAAAACTAAAAGTGTTTTTAAGCACTCACTTTTAAACCAAAAGGGTACAAAAATAAGCCAAAAGCCAAAAGTCGGGTCTCCCCTACTTATGGCTTCTAGCTTGTAGCTTATAAACTACTTTTTAAAAGCTCATTCAAACCCCCTCTATGTCTAACACCTCAGTCATCAAAGTGTTGCTATCTGAGTCGCGCTCTTGATTAAAAAAAAGCTTTACAAAGTAACATTGTCCTTTTTCACTCACACGATATTGCTGCATTGAGCTTTCATCAACTCTCCAAGATTCACTCAACCTCCTATGGGAGTCTACGCTGTGCCCAATCCCAATATGGACCAATCCATTTCAATCAAAAATTTTAATCCTGTTAAAGCAAAGAATGATTTTAATGTATTTTAACCAAAAAATTTTCATCAAAATTAAAGCTGAGAATGGTTCTTCTTTTATTCCACTGGGGATCCAAGATAAAGATTCAATTTTTCATAGAATGGACTTAAGGAGAAATCATTCCTTTAGCATATCGATAAACTAATTGTGTATGCATAATAGGCATAAATCAATAGAAAATTGGCCCCGAGCCCTTGACACAGCTAAAGAATGAACAAAGCAACTACACGCAACTAAAGTTTCTGAAGTCTATGGATCAAATTAGTTGAAAATTGTTATTATTGGCTAGCGGTGCTATAAAAGCAAAGTTTCTAACAAGAAATAAAGTGCAGATGTCACGTAAAAACTGAAGCCAAATTGGTATGAGTTTTGTAGTTCATAGAACACCAACATAATTTGTTGGTTACCAAAATATAAATGTTAAAATAAACCAGGATGCTACGCTAAGTGTGGAATGTCCCATATTTTCTACAATATTTTGAAACAAATGTCCAGGATTGCAATTGCCGCATATAAATTTAAACATCAAGTCCGAAGTTTCAATTTTTAAAATTATTTAAAATCTGTGAAACAATTAACTATTTCAACCACATGTATTAGAAACCTCATTCTAAGAATTGCAGTAAACAACAAACAGTAAAATAGAGCACAACACAAATTTTATCGTGAAAAATTTCTTGCTCAAGGGAGTAAAATACCATGGCCTGCACTCTGTAGGATATCACCACTAATATTTACTAACTTCAAACACACAATGTTCTAGATTACAACTCCGTAATCTAAGGGACTAACTCTAGTACCTCTTCTCACAAACAAGAAGTCAAACCTATTTCTTATTACAACACTTCACAAATAAGAAGTCAAACCCACTTCTTGTTACTCAACCACGCTAACTCATAAACTCTTCAACACTAACAATGAATGGAAGCTATTACAACTCAATAAACAACTCCAATTATAAGGGTATAACAAACAAAAAAATTACTACCACAAAATAGCTTGAGTCCGTCAATGTTTTCATTTCTTCGTCGTGTTCCTTTTTACCTTGAGCTTGCGCAAATTTGTGTGTTTGAAAAAGGTGCGGCTGAATGAGTTATTTTGCTGCATATATGATCCAAAAATGTATACCTTAGGTCCCAACTATTTTTTTCTTGTATAATTCAACTCTTGTAAGGAAACCTGCCAAGATATACTTTTTATCATAATCAAAAGATCTTCTTTTGAATCAAGACTCCTATTTCCATTTGGCTTGTTTTTAATGCAATATTGCCTTCCTATTTAAAGGTAATTTACTTTCCTTCACATCACACAACATAAGTATGTGACCAACCCCACATCAATAAGAATCTAGTTCACAGATATAAGAACCTATTTTGGGACCTGGTTCACATGATACAGCATATAAAAGACAACATATAGTGAATCAGGTTCGTATTTGTCAATCATCAAAACTACAAACATGTTCTTAAATTTTTCAACAATTTTTTTCTTTTTAATGATGACAAATAATGCACCATATATTTCTTTTTCACACCATATAATTTTCCCTTTTGATATTCTTGAAATCAACAACCAAATATCTCAATAAAAAATGAGTGCAATATCATTTTAACTCATGGTCACTTGGGCAACACTATTCAGTACACCATTGTTGAAAGTAAGGTAAACAAATCTAAGGATATTAGTCGTCCTACACACAAAACTAAGATATGCTGAGAAGGAACACAATAAAGCAAACATGTAGGAGGAGTCCTAAGGATGAGAAAGAGGAGGTGGAATATTTTTCCATACCATTGTGTACTTTTTTCTCCTTTGGCAATTTTTTAAACATAATACGTCATGCTAACATTCATGAGGTCCATCTTTAGTTGAGTATTTTTAGCTTCAAGTAAACTGTGCGTTTGTTAAGATGTAGGTGAAACAACAATTGAATGATGAAACCTAATTTTTTTTTCAAAATTTGGTTCAGATACACAGAAATCTTACTGGTACTTTTATCAAGTAACTTTTTTTTGATGACTTTCAAACCCCGATTCAGAAAGAATAAATATGGTTAAAGAACTCATCAAACTTTGTGCAACAATGATAGATTTAGAACCAAAAAGGAAACTGATAATAGTTTGTTCCTAAGAAAGTTGTTCCCCAAGAAATAGTTAGTTAAACTTCTAAATATGAGGTTATGATTTGAAATTTACGAACCTCGTTCAGATGGAGGGGGTGGTTAAGACAATAGAGACACTGAAAGAGTGGGACTAGGTTCCCCCTAAATTAAAGCTAGGGTGATTTTAAGATTGAAGTCCTTTTTATCAAAGTAGTTTAGGATTGAAGGTGCTCAATATAAAAAAAAGAAAAAAAAAAGGATTCTTGGTGCTTTTCTAGAAAGAATTGGTTTTTTAAGGATGAATCTGGTTAACCGGTGTTAAAGTTTTGTATTTACTCAGCAAATACATGTATTGAAAGGAATGGTACATACCTGACTATAAATAACGAACCAGGTTCCTATTTTGTGAGTTCCTCGTCAATATTTTGATGCAATTAGGATTAAATTAAGGGTAATATCCATAGAACTTTTAGCCACTGACAAAGATGTGTCTGATGTGTGTACCTCTAGCATTATGTAACGCCTCGAGTTTTTTTTCCTTGAAAATTTTCTAAAATTTTGTCCTCACTATCCTAACTAGGACTCCCCTGACGAGTCATAGTGAGTCATGACAGGTCGTAGGTACTCGATGGTGACTTAATCAGAACAAGTGACTTAGTATTCTACTATGAGTAAGAGTGGCTCTCAACTAGTCGTCAAGACTTCTTGCGGGTCATACGGACCAAGTTGTAAGGTGCCCAAAAAGTTTGTCCCAAGACATTGTCTTGATTACTACTTGAGACCACGATTTATAAAGATTCATAACGCTTTGTTATGTCCCAATTGTAGGGTGTCTAGTGTGTCATCCCAAATTTATTATTGTCTTGAGTATGAGAAGTGATTACGAGTCATCAAGTATGGTTACGAGTTGGTGGTATGAATCACAGCCAGAACAGTATGGGGCCTAGATGGTTATGTCTTGACTATGACTCCTTATGATGAGTCGTAATATTTCTATACGAGTCGTATAATGACCTATAGTCACTTGCGATAATTTTTAATTTTTTTATTAAGGGCACTTTGGAAATTTTTCCTCCACCCCAATTGTAACCCACAACCTAAAACCCTATTGGGGACCTCATTAGCATTGTTAACTCATAAAAGCACTTTTAAAAGTTCTCTTAAATTCTCTCAAATAGTCATACTTAGGGTTCCCAAGAAGTGGGTCAAGTAGAGCTTCAAGGGTTGAATTCTCTCAATAATTTTGGGTATTTCAGGCATGTTACTCTTCTCTCATTATTAATTTGTTTAAAGCATATAGTTTATAGTATTTTTCATGAGATATTTATGTTGATTTTGAAAACATGGGTTGAGGGTTTTTATATAGCTATTGTTTATGTAATGATTCATGTTTGTCCCTGCATAAGTTAAGTTTAAATTGTGGTTTTAAAGTCAATTTGATGCATGATATTTCCCAAACTTGTGACTTTTGAAGTTGTTATGACCCTAACCCCATAGAGTGAAATTGGTTTTTAATTATGAGAAATATGGAAATTTGTAAAATTGAACCAAGGGGGTTGTGAATTCCCCCAAGTAAAGGTAATTGGTGTGGCATTTTGATGTTACCTTGTAAGTGTAGTTGGTATGATGATACCAACAATGTATGCCTTAATGTGTAATGTTGTTTAATGAATAGAAATGTGTGATACTTATTTTAATTGGGCTTTAATAAGGATGTTTAGCTGAGTCGTGAAAGTGGAGGTCCTGAGGGACCAACACTAGAAACTGCAACAGCCGACGTGGGTTTCTATATCACCAGGAGTTTCGAGTCCCACTTATTATTATTATTATTATCATATGATTGGGAGGTTCGAGTTCCCCACATCTTATTACGTGATTTATTACTTGTGTCACGTTGATATACAGGGAGGTTTGAATACTCCATAGTGCATATATATACACTCTGGTTTGTATGCGATATACACTGACAGTTGAGCTACACAATCCAGGCTAAAGTTTTAAAGAGCATGTTAAGCCTCGTTCCGTATCCCGACATATGATATATATGTATGGATATGCATTTGATCATGTTCATTGGTTTTAAAATTTTTTGAACTATTGACCATGGCATTATGCTATCCTTCCCTGAGTTACATGCTAGTGTTTACCTCACTAATCATCTCTGGACGTTGTATCCCTATGTAGGGTAGGCACCGATGCTATTTCTACTTTTCATACACAGAGTTAGGTTGGTCGTCTTAGTTCATTACATTGTGGTGAAGTGGTGAGCTTTCATCCCCCGAAAGGCATAGGAATTTTGCCAGCTTTCATTCTTAGATTTAAGTTGATAGATACTTTCACTATCATTTTCATTCTCATTATCACCTGTCAGAGTCAGGGACATTCCCGACTAAGATTTGTTTTGGTTCTTTATTTAGAAGGATTTATTTGGATTACTATAGATATTGGGTGATGTTAGTCGATTGTTGGACGGTCATCGGTCGTCTGTTATAGACATTTTTTGACTTTCATTAAGCCTGCTGCATGCTATCTTGTTATATTTTCAGAATTTATCCAATATTTGGGATGTTGTGTGTAAGACCCCGTAAGATCTTAGCTTATTTCAGCTTACTATTGCATGTCAGAGGGATTCAAGACTTAGAAAATTTCACTAAGTGATAAGTCTTAGTCTTCTCCAAAGTCCCTTAAACTTTGATGGTTTTATTTTTGACCTTTCTAACCTCGAAACGTTAGTTTCTAATTTGGTTCATGATCAGGGTTGTTGATAGTTCATCTCAGGTGAGTTTTAGATTTTTCGGACAATGTTTGAGACCTGTTTGGATGGTCAAAACAGTGAGGCTCCACAATATGGCCGCGGCGCACCAGATATCGTATCAGTGGGGAACATCGTGGCACAATATAAATCGCGTTGACAGAGCAATGCAACGCGTCACATTTCTTATCGACCAGTCCGATTCAGTTTAATGAGTTTTGGGTCTAGAAGGGTATTTGAGTCATTTTCCTCACCCTAATCCAACCATAACACGAGATTTAGGGTCCCAAAATCATTATTTGTAATCTTTTACACAAAATTCTCTCAAAATAAAACAATTCTATCTCAAGAACAAACCCTAGACTCTTTAAAATTCAAGCTCAAGCTTCAAGAAATCACCAAGAACTTTCACTAATTCTTCAATTAAGGTATGTGTGATGTTCAACCATGGACCTTTTTAACCCATGGAGTCTAAGAATCCATTTTCAAGTTTAAAGCTATGATTTTTACATGTTATTATGAGTTATCTTCATAAAGCTATTATGAATTTTGATTACAACTTATGTTTACCATGTGTTTTCATTGGAAATTGTCCTTGACACGTTAAAATAACAATGTTCGCATATTAAATCCTAAATCCATGATGTTAGTATTCCAATTATGTTAGTATCACATGTTTTAACTATTATCATGCTTATGCATATGAATTTCAAGTGTTTGATGAAATGCCTAAATGCTTGGGTTTTGAACAATGACTACTTATGATATTTTCAAAGCTTCAGAGTGTTCCTATTGTTATTGTTATCGAGTCCTGGGGGTTATGGATACCCAAAATTTAGTTGATTACCTAGTTTTCATTATCAACAGAATGATTTCAGTTATACCATGAGCAATATCATTCAGTCTGTTACTAGGGTCAGTTATGAGTTTAACTGATCTTAGTTCAGCCCAGTAATTAGTGTCTTTTAGTTGAGAGTAAAAACTTATCACTGAGTGAACGTAGGGATAACGTCTCCCCCATCAGTAGGCATGAGTCACTTGTCTCCCCCGTCAGTAGGCATGAGACGTTAGTAGTAGTCCCTAGGTTCCAGACCTACGGCGCCACCGTAAACTTTGAGGGGTCCCCCGTCAGTTAGGCATGACACCTTTATCCTTTGGGATATCAGATTAGTGGATCTATACAACCAATGTTAGTATCCGTGGCACGGCACTGACCCCCTTTCAACTGGGGTTATAGGTTGGACCTTGATAGTATGTTAAGGCATGCCAGTTATAGCTATCTCCCACAGTCTCAGTTCAGTATTCAGTACAGAGTTCAGTTTTAGGTTTGCTTGACCATAACATACAGTTATGAATTATTCAGTATCAGTATTTCAGTACTTCAGTTTATAGACTATATCAGAATCATGTTTTATGCTTGGTCATGCATTCTCAGATTTTACAACTTTATGCGTTCATACTCAGTTATCTCATGTTATTCAGTCAGTTATTATCTCATTCATATAACCCATGCATTTCAGTCTAACCTCATCTCATATACCAGTATATTCAAAGTACTTATGGCATACTTATTTATTTCACTATGATGTCTTAAATCATAGGTTCAGATGCTCAGGTTCCCGACCGTACTTAGACATCTAGTACATCAGCAACAGTAGTAGTATGAGTCCTCATATATCAAGGACCATTTATGTTATTTTAGTTTTTCAGCTCAGTAATCAGTCAAAGTTATTTGGGGGCTTGTCCCGTTAACTCCTCGGTCAGTTAGAGGCTTTGTAGGCTATTTTAGACAGTTAGTCAATTTATCAGTTGTTATTAGCAATCTTCTCAGTATTATTTTTAGACGCTTTCAAAACTATGATTTTAGATCAAATGTTTCAGTATTTAAAGGCTTATGACATTTTTAGTTAAATTCTACACATGTTATTTGTTATCTATTTTATTTAGTGCTCATAGTAGGTACTAGCTCATGAGTTAGCTTGTGATCTTTCAGGACTGTAAGCAATGTATAGCATACAGGGTGTATTTTTGGGGCGTTACAAACTTGCTATCAGAGACTAAGGTTTTAAAGTGTCCTAGAGAGTCTAAAAGTCATGTTGAGTAGAGTCTTGTACATGGGTGTAAAGCGCGCCACACTTATGGACAGGAGGATACAAGATATTTTAGGAAAAGTTTCCCTTCTTTCATTATTCATGTCGTGTGAATGAATTCAATCTTCTTTTTATTTATAGAATATGCCTCCGAGAAAGACTAATAGAAGAAGAAATGGGAATCATCCCACACCTCTGCCCATTCAAAAAGATCCCCTGAATGAGCATGTCTCTTATGTCGAGTTCAGAGCTGCATTCACTACTCTGGCTCACTCTGTAGTAGCTCATAATAATCATTAAGCTACTATCCCAGCTAATCCAGTGGCTAATTTAATTGCAGCTAGAATTCGGGACTTCACTCGAATGAATCTCCCTCAGTTTTTAGGATCCAAGTCTGATGAGGATCCATAGGAGTTCCTTGACATGGTTTAGAAGGTAACAGATATTATGGGTGTGACTTTTAGTGAGAGTGCAGAGTTGGCTACTTACCAGTTATGGAATATATCTCACACGTGGTATAAGCATTAGAAGGGGGATAGAGGTGCAGATGTAGGGCTTGTAGAGTAGGAGGAGTTTTCTACAGACTTTTTAGATAGATTCTTACCTTTGGAGTTGAGTAAAGATAAGGTGCTGGAGTTTATTAATTTGAAGCAAGGTAGTATAAGTGTAAAGGATTATTTGCTTAAGTTTACTTAGCTGGCGAGGTAGGCTCCTCATATGGTGTCTGATAACAGGTCTAGAATAAGTAAGTTTATGTCAGGTGTAAATGATAGTATGGTCAAGGAGTGTAGGACCGCAATGTTGATTAAGGAGATAGACTTTTCTAGGCTTATGGTCCTTGATCAGCAGATTGAGGAGGATAAGGTTAATGAGAAAAAAAGAGAGAATAAGAGGGCTAAGATAGGTAGTTTTAACTTTTCTCAGCCAAGATCAAAGAGTGGTAACCGTCCTTAATTCTGTTAGAAATCTTCTGCCCCAGCTCTGTCTTTGGCTAGTGCTCCAGTGCCAAGGTTCAGAAATAGTAATCAGGATAGGGCGCCAAGCTCTAAGACTCAAGGTAGTGTAAATAGTGGTCGGACTAATCCACTTAGGCAGAAGTGTGGTAGAAATCATCAAGGTGTGTGTAGGGCTGGTAGTTATGAGTGTTTTGGATGTGGCAAGCCAGGCAATAGATGAGGGAGTGTCTGACAGGTATGTGAAAGGGTAGGAAGGGTTGCCAGAAGGTTCAGGCTAACTCTTCAGCAGCACCAGCAGGTCACCCAACTCAGCAAGGCGCCATTTCTAGTGCCACCAGCGGTCAGCACCAGAATAGATTGTAATGATCAGGAAAGTTCTCCTGATGTAGTTATGGGTACGTTACAGGTCTTTCATTTACATAATTATGCTTTGCTAGATCTTGGGGCTTTACTCTCTTTTATAACCCCTTATATAGCTGTCAACTTCAGAGTCAGTCCCAAAACCTTAGCAAAATCCTTCTCAGTATCTACCCCAGTAGGTGTCTCTATCATAGCTAGGCAGGTATACAGGAACTGTCCGATCATAATAACCCAGAAAGTCACTTATTTTGATCTTGTGGAGTTCGAGATAACTGACTTTGATGTCATTCTCAGCATGGATTGGCTCCACTCATGCTATGCTTCAGTTGACTGTAGAAACAGAGTCATTTAGTTTTAGTTTCTAGATAAACTAGTTATTGAATGGAAGGTTAGTACTTCAGCGCTTAGGGGTCAACTTGTTTCATACCTTAGAGCGAGAAAAATGATATCCAAGGGGTGTGTTTACCATCTTGTTCAAGTTAATGACTCTAATTTCGAGACTCTCAATCTCGATTTAGTTTCAGTGGCGAGGAAATTTCTAGATGTATTCCCTTATATCTCCCCGGAGTTCCTTCCAGAAGGAAAATTAACTTCGGAATAAACCTTCTTCCAAATATCCATCCTATCTCTATTCTGTCCTATAGAATGGCTCCAGCTGAGCTTAGGGAATTAAAAGAATAGTTGAAAGATCACCTAGATAAAGGACTTATCAGGCCAGCATTTCCCCATGGGGTGATCCAATCCTTTTCGTGTGAAAAAAATGGTTTTCTCAGAATGTACATCAATTACCGTCAGTTGAACAAAGTCACCATCAAGAATAAGTATCCATTCCCTAGAATTGATGACTTGTTCGACCAATATTAGGGTGCCAATTACTTCTATAAGATAGACCTCAGATCCGTCTATTATCAGCTTAGAGTCAGAGAGTGTGACATTCCAAAAATAGCTTTCAGAACTAGATATGGTCACTTTGAATTTCTAGTCATATCCTTTGGACTAACGAATGGCCCAGCCGCTTTCATGGACTTGATGAACCAAGTGTTCAAGTAGTACTTAGACATGTTCGTCATAGGCTTCATTGATGATATTCTTGTCTACTCCCATAATGAAAATAATCATGCAGACCACCTCAGAATTGTATTGCAGTCTCTTAGAGCCCATCAGTTGTTCACCAAATTCAGCAAGTGCAAATTTTGGCGAAGATTAGTATCTTTCCTTGGACATATTATTTTTGTTGATGGCATTAGCGTTAACCCTTAAAAGACCGAAGCAGTGAAAAATTAGCTCATACCCATCTTTTTATCAAATATCAGGAGTTTCTTGGATTTGGCTGACTATTACCGATGATTTTTTGAAGGGTTTTCATCTATTGCGATCCTCATATCCAGATTGACCCAGAAGAAAGTTAAGTATCAATGGTCAGATTCTTGTGAGAAGAGTTTGTAGGAGTTGAAGAATCGACTCACCTCAGCCTCAGTTTTAACGTTGCCAGATGGTTCAGATGGGTTTGTTGTTTTTTGTAATGCTTCCAGAGTTGGTCTTGGTTGTGTATTGATGTAGAGAGGTAAGGTCATAGCCTATGCCTCTATACATCTTATGCCTCATAAAAAGAATTATCCTACACATGATCTTTAGTTAGCAACTGTTGTGTTTGCCTTGAAAATTTAGAGGCACTATGGGGTGCATGTTGATGTGTTCAAGGATCACAAAATCTTATAGTATGTGTTTTCATAGAAAGATCTGAATCTTTGTCAAAGAAAGTGGTTGGAATTATTGAAAGACTATGATATGAGTGTTTTGTATCACCCGGGCAAGGCCAATGTAGTAGCAGATACCCTTAGTAGATTGTCTATGGGTAGTGTTGCTCATGTTGAGGATGATAAGAAGAAGTTAGTCAGGGAGGTTCATTATCTTGCTAGACTAGGTGTTCGTTTAGTTGATTCAACTGAGGGTAGTGTATGGGTTCAGAATAGTTCAAAATCTTCTTTGGTTGCCAAAGTGAAAGAAAAGAAAGATAGGAATCCCATTTAGTTAGGTTAAAGGAGTAAGTCAGAGATCAGAAAGTAGAGGTTTTTTTCCAAGGGGGAGATGGTGTATTGCGATGTCAGGATAGGCTGTGTGTGTTGTGCATTAATGGGTTAAGGCAGAGAATCCTTGCAGATGAGGATGGTGAGCGCTACTCTATTCACCAGAAGCCACTAAGATGTATATTGATTTACGGGAAATTTATTGGTAAAGAAGTATAAAGAGAGATATTACAGAGTTTGTAGCCAAGTGATCTAGTTATCAGCAAGTTAAGGTTGAGAACCAAAGGCTTAGTGGCACTATACAGGAGTTCATCATCCCCACTTGGAAGTAGGAAGAGGTGAACATAGATTTTGTAACAGGATTGCCCCGTTCACATCGTCAGCATGAATCAATTTGTGTTATTGTAGACAAAATGACCAAATCAGCTCATTTATCGCCAGTTCATACTTCTTATTCAGACGAGGACTATGCCAAGCTTTATCTCAGGGAGTTGGTTAGGTTGCATGGATTCCCATTGTCTATCATCTCAGATAGAGATACTCAGTTTACCTCTTACTTTTGTAAGGCATTTCAAAAGGGTCTTGGACCCAAGTTCATCTCAATACAACCTTTCACCATCAGACAGATGGTCAGGCAGAGAGGACCATTCAGACCTTAGAGGATATATTGAAAGTGTGTGTTATCGACTTTAAGGGTTGTTGGGATGATCACTTGCCTTTGATAGAGTTTGCCTATAATAACAGTTATTATTCCAGTATTTATATGGCTCTATTTGAGGCTCTCTATAGGAGGAGATGTAGATCTCCCATTGGTTGGTTTGAGGTGGGTGAGACTGTGTTGATAGGGCCCGATTCAATGCTTGATACGTTAGAGAAAGTTCAGTTGATCAGGGAGAGGTTTAAGACAGCCCAAAGACATCAGAAATCCTATGCACATGTGAGGAGAAGGGATCTTGAATCTGAATTTGGGAATTTGGTGTATTTGAAAATCTCTTCCATGAAGGAGGTGAAGAGATTTGGCAAGAAGGGAAAGCTTAGCCCCCGATATATTAGCCCATATAGGATCTTGAGTCATTATGGGAAGGTAGCGTATAAGCTTGAGTTGCCTGCAGATTTGCCATTCGTTAACCCAGTATTCCATGTTTCCTAATTAAAGAAGTGTACTGGTGATCCAGCTGTAGTTGTATAGATATTCAGGATAGCCTTTGGCGGAATCAGTCTGTTGAGAGAGCCACTTGGAAAGCAGAAGTAGACATGCTAACCAAGTACCCTCATCTCTTCTTCATAAACTCAGACTAAGCTTAAGGTAATAGTTCTTCTTAGATTTTCCCTTCTCAATTCCCAGTTCCATCTATGTAACCATCTTCATGTCATTGCATACATTCACGGATTAGTTTATATATCATATTTCAGACTCAGTCATGTAACCATGATTTCAGTTATGCATATTCACCATGTACTCTTAGTATTCTCAACTTAATCAGTCTCATTCGAGGATGAATGTTTCCAAGGGAGAGATAATGTAAGACCCCGTAAGATCCTAGCTCATTTCATCTTACTATTACATGTTAAAGGGGTCTAAGGCTTAGAAAATTTCACTAAGCGTAAGGCCTAGTCTTCTCCAAAGCCTCTTAAACTTCGATGATTTTATTTCCGACCTTCCCAATCTCAAAACGTTAGTTTCTAAGTTGATTTATGATAGGAGTTATTGATAGTTCATCTCGGGTGAGTTTTAAATTTTTTGGATGACGTTTAAGACTGTTTGGATGGTCAAAATAGTTTGGATCCATGATATGGCCACAACGTACCAGATATCGCGTCAGTGGGGAGAATAGCAGCAAGCCACAAATCACTTGACAAAGCAATGCGGTGCATCACATTTCTCGTTAACCAGTCTAGTTCAGTATAATGAGTTTTGGATCTATGAGGGTAATTGAGTCACTTCACTCACCCTAATAAAGCCATAACATGGGATTTAGGGTCCCAAAAGCATTATTTGTCATCTTTTACACAAAATTCTATCAAAACAAAGCAATTCTCTCTCAAGAACAGACCCTAGCCTCTTTAAAATTCAAACGCAAACTTTAAGAAATCACCAAGAACTTTCACTAATTCATCAATTAAGGTATGTGTGATGTTTATCCATGGGCTCTTTTTACCCATGGAGTCCAAGAATCCATTTTCAAGTTTAAAGTCATGATTTGTACATGTTATTATGAGTTATCTTAATAATGCTATTATGAATTTTGATTAAAAATTATGTTTACCATGTGTTTTTGTTGGAAATTATCCTTGACACATTCTAATGACGATGTTCGCATATTAAATACTAAATTCAAGATTTTTGTATTTCAATTATGTTAGTATCGCATGTTTTAACTATTCTCATGCTTAAGCCTATGAATTTCAAGTATTTGATGAAATGCCTAAATGATTGGGTTTTGAACAATGACTATTTATGATATTTTCAAAGCTTCAGAATGTTCCTATTGTTATTATTATCGAGTACTGGGGGTTATGAATACCTGAAATTTAGCTAATTACCTAGTTTTCATTATCCATAGAATGATTCTAGTTATACCATGAGCAATATTATTCAGTTAGTTACTAGGATCCGTGGTGAGTTCAATTGAGCTTAGTCGAGCCTAGTAATTAGTGTCTTTCAGTTGGGAGTAAAAACTTCGCACTGAGTGATGTAGGGATGACATCTTCCCCGTCAGTAGGCATGAGGCACTTGTAGCAATCCCTAGGTTCCAGACCTACGGACTTTGAGGGGTCCCCCGTTAGTTAGGCATAACACCCTCGTCCTTCGAGATATCAGATTAGTATATCCACACAACCAATGTTAGTACTCGTGGCATAGTACTGACACCCTTCTAACTGGGGTTATAGGTTGGACCCTGATAGTGCATTGCGGTAGGTCGGTTATAGCTAGATTCCATACTCTTCAGTATTCAGTACAGAGTTCAGTTTCAAGTTTGCTTGATGATAACATATAGTTATCAGTTCTTCAATTTCTATTTTTCAGTACTTCAGTTTATAGACTATATCAGAATCATGTTTTATGCTTGGTCATGCATTCTCAGATTTTACAACTTTTATGCATTCATACTCAGTTATCTCATGTTATTCAGTCAGTTATTATCTCATGCTTATAACCCATTCATTTCATCCTAACCTTATCTCATATACCTGTACATTCAAAGTACTGATCGCATACTCGTTTCTTGTACTATAATGTCTTATATCATAGGTTTGAACGGTCAGGTTCCCGACCATGCTTAGACATTCCAATTCATCAGCAACAGTAACAGTGGTAAGTTCTTATATATCGAGGACCATTTATATTATTTCATTCTTTTAGCTTAGTAGTCAATCGGAGTTAGTTGAGGGCTCTTCACATCAACTCCTCAGCTAGTTAGAAGCTTTTCAGGCTATTTTAGATAGTTAGTCAGCTTATCAGTTGTTATTATTAGTCTTCTCGGTATTATTTTCAGACACTTTCAAAACTATAGTTTTAAATCAAATGTTTCAGTATTTAAAACCTTATGGAATTTTCAGTTAAATTTTGCACATGTTATTTTGTTATCTATTTTATTTAGTGCTCATATCAGGTACTAGCTCATGGGTTAGCTTGTGGTCTCTCAGAACTATAACCACTGTATGGCATCCAGGTTGTATTTCTGAGGTGTTACATTGTGTTTGGTTTGGTTAGATGCAAGGGGTGATCTCTGTTCCATGTAGGACTTGAGATACCCATCACGACCAGGCCTTAGTTTGGGTTGTGACAAAGGTGGTATCAGATCCTAGGTTTGGTGTCATTGGGTGTCCAAAAAAGTTGTGTCAAGTAGAGTATCGTTTAAGAGTGTGTAATGCACCACACTTATTAGTGAAAGACTATAAGTCATTCAGGAAAGTTTCTCTCTCTTGTTGTTCTATTTTCAAGATATAGAGTCTAAGGTCTTGAAACTCCTCTAATTCCCATATGTTTGCTTTTCAGATCATGCCTCCCAGAAGATCTGAAGCTCGTGGAAACCCTTCTTTCTCGTATGACAACAATGTGGATGAATCTCATCTAACTCCAGGAGTTTAGACTTGGTCTAGGGTCGCTGCTTCTAATTGCCCTGAGGGAGTTTCATCGATTCTCCCTATCCCTTCTCAGAAGTCCAAGCTGGCGTATCTAATGTTGAGTTTTTCCAGTTGATTCATTTTCTTACTCAGTTGGTAGAAGTCTCAGACTAAGCATGTTGGCTCTGCTACTCCATCATCTAAGGCAACTAGAGTTGGTCAATTCACGAGGCTGAGTTCTCCTGTTTTCACTAGTTCTAAGATTGAGAAAGATCCTTAAAGTTTCATTGATGAGATGGAAAAAATCTTTTATGTGATGCATGTTACTGAAGAGGGAGGGGTAGAGTTCACAGCTTCTCAGTTGAAGGATATGGTATTCCAAGTGTATGAAGAGAGGGACCAGTCCAGGGGTGATGATTGGCCGAGTGAAAACCATCCTGATTCATCCAAACTTGATTCCCACCCTGTCGTTGATTGGCCAAGTAAAAACCCTTTGAAAGGTTAGGCAAGCATTTGATCTCTTCATCCGAATTTTTAGCTTACTCCCCATAGGCTCTGGACACTGTGACATTTCCCATTTTCACACGTACACCCATAACATATTTGGCTAAGAGCTCAAGTTTTGGTTGCCATAGTCTCCTCTTGTTCCTCATCTTGCTTTCATTGTTCTATAATGACCATGGGTATAGAGGGAGATCTATTTAGGACATCGATGCCCAGAGTATGATATTTTCGATTGTGTTTAGTCACCTCTCTCAATAATTTCATAGCTGCATGAAAGTGCAAGTTTAAGAGAGAACCTTCTACTGTATTGTTCACAATAGTTTGGTTCCAAGGGTCTAGCACCCGATAGAATATTTGGAGAAGTATCTTCCCCAGAATCTTGTGGTTGGGTCATTTGGCTAACTTTCCATTAAATCTCTCCCATACTTCATGAAGCGGCTCCTCACTCTTTTGTTTAAAGTTGATGATCCTATCTCTTGCGTGGCACACCTTGGGAGAAAAGGAGTTTTGATCCAAAAACACCTTTGTAAGCTCATTTTACAAAGTGATTGAAGCCGTACGGAGTGAACGGTGCCACAACAATGCTTCGCCCTTTAGTGAAAATGGGAAAAGATGGAGTCGAAAGGCTTCTTGAGTGGTGTGTGCAAGGTTAAATGGTGCACACACCTCCAAGAAATTCTTTAAGTGAACATACGGGTTGTCATACACTTGACCCCCAAACAACCCCTTAATTTGTAATAAATGAAGCATGACTCTTATCACGTGGAGGGTTCTACTCCCATGAGGCAGGATACGGGGTGCTCCCATTTGGCCTGCGCCCTTCGGTGGGCTCTTTTGATCAAGGAGAGCATCAAATGACTACACATCATTAGTGTTTTCACTCATAATTCCATTCACGTTAGAGTTGCCTACAAGAAATCCAAAAACAACAAATATAGTAACATACACCACCCTGAAAATACCTAAGTAAGAATCACACCGCACAAGTGAAATCTATATTTCACTCCCCGACAATGGCGCTATTTTGATAACACTCAACTCACTTCCATGATTAAGGGGTGAGGCGGTCGTTATCAAACAACCCAACTAGAGTTGGGGTCGAATCCACAAGGAGCGAATTATAGGCTTTAAACTTATGGGTGTTCTAGTTACTACAAGTTTTCCCGGAATGATAATAAACAAGACATGTAAAATAAAATATGGGGATTTGATTTGGGGATAGTTTGTCAACTAACAGTGCACGAATACAACACTTTTGATTTAAAATTAAGAATAGAGAAGGTCTTGGGATCATGCCTCCCTAAAGGTAAAGTATGTAGGTTAGTAATGGTTTAGCATGAAGTTTAGTTGTTGATCAAATGATAGGCTAGGTTGAAAGTCATTGTAGTTAATCTTTCAATAAAACTACAACAATTTCACCCATTGGCTCTTTCGAGCACCTAACAAGTATGCAATTCATAATCGCCCAAAACCTCAATCAAGTATCCCTATTTCTAGGATGATGCTCTTGACATGGCTTACACTCAAATCACACTTTTTTCTAAGATTTCAAAAGGTGGTAAATAATAGAATTAATTGTCCACCATTACTTTGTCCCCTTATAACCCTCTTTCAAGGATGTTATGGGTTACCTCAAGTTCACATTCATCCATCTTTCAAGGATGACAAAGGGTTTTCAGAGTTTGGGATTTTCACCCATCAAACCCATTTGGATATTTGGTGTTCTCACCCATCAAATTTCAAATCATTACCCCAATCAATGGTGGATTCCATACTCAATAACTAAAAGTTATACAAACACAACAACACCCATACACAATTACACTTTAGTTCAATATAATCCCAAGACTAATTTACTTAGATCCTTATGAATAAAGTAAAAACTAAATATACCATGGGGATTATCCAAAACATCCATTCTTCACAAAATTACTAAGAAATTAAGCCTCCAAGATTAGTTAAACACTTGCCCAATTAGGGTTTCTTAATTTCAAATCTAAAATAGCTATGATGTAAGCAATACCCAAAGAAGAAAGAGTTCTTTCCTATATATGATTTGGGATTCGTTCATGTGATTTTACAAAATTGCCCTGGGGCCTAATCACGTTGAATCGTGATTGCACAAGTTTGTCAGCGACCGTGGCCATGTGGCTACAGTTGTGTTCTGTGACTGTGTTATGATGACCGTCTTAATTGACCTCGACCATGGACTGAGGACCACGGTCGCGGTAACTAAGGCTGATGTGGTCCAGGTCTTCAGCTGCACTCTTCCTTGCTCCCTTTTAATCATTTTAAGCTCTATTCCACATCTTTTGATCTCTTTAACTCTATACCTGCAATGAGTAAATGTTAGTGTATTACTCATAAATATGTCTCATTTATTTATATAAAATAAAGTAGCGTGCATGAATGTTTAGTAAGAATAAGTAGTAAAATCACCACTCATCAAGGTGCACCATGGTGTTTGTAAATAAGAAAGGAACAAGTGCTTTAAATCTGGTCAGATTGGTCATAGACAAAGGGATTGCCTTTCTAAGGTTGCTTATGGGGCAAATAATATTCATGTTGCTACTTCATTAGCTCTCGCACCAGAAGGTGCTACTTTTGCTTCTGGCTCCGGCATTGGTCAAAACCGTATGTATGCTCTTTCCACCCAATAAAATTCTAAGGCGTCCCCCGATGTTGTTAATGACATTCTTAAATACTTTTTTTGTGACATATATTGTCTACTTAATCTTATGTCTACTCTTTCTTATATGACCCCTTATATGACAATCTATTTTGGTTTTGTCCTGATTGTATTTTGGACCCCTTTTCTGTGTCCATCCTGGTGGGTGACTCTATTATGGCTAGAAGCATCTAGAGGGGTTATGTGATATCGGTCCATGGTAGGGAGACCTTGGTGGATCTAATAAAGATAGATATGTTACACTTTGATGTGACTTTAGGGGTGGATTAGTTGCATTCGTGCTATGCATCTCTTAATTGTTGGACTCATAGGATCAGCTTTCTTTTCCCTAATGATCCGGTGATTGAGTAAGAAGGTAACTGTCAAATCGACCTTTCTTCTCATCTTAGGGTGAGGTAAGGAATTGTTTAAAATATTCGTTGTTCAATAGCTTGGCTGCTCAAAATGTTTGACTAGTTTCTCTTCTGAGTTAGAGTGGATTCGAGGGAAAGGTCAGAGCCTCACTTTACAGTAAAAAGGAGTTCGTTGTCGGGATGGTTTCAAACTGGACTCCTAGTGTCGAAGAAAAGGTTCATCTCGTATCTTAGAGCCTGAAAATTGGTTGGAAAAGGGTGCCTCTATCACTTAGTATATGTTAAGGATTCTAGATCCGAAGGTTCTTCTTTGCAGACTGTCCCTATGGCCGGTGAATTTCCCAAGGTGTTTCCTAATGATCTTCCTGGTATTCATCCCGATAGGAAAATTAATTTTGGGATTAATCTTCTTCTGGACCCTCATCCTATTTCTATCCCTCCTTATAGAATAGCTTCGGCTGAGTTAAGAGAACTCAAGGAGCAGTTGAAGGATCTTCTTAACAAGGGTTTTATCTTCCCTAGTATGTCTCCGTAGGGTGTTCCCGTGCTTTTTGTGCATAAGAAGGATGGTTCCTTTCGGATGTGTATTGATTACCACCAATTTAATAAAGTAACTATAAAGAATAAGTATCCTCTTCCAAGGATTGATGATCTATTCGATCAACTTCAGGGTGCTAAGTTCTTTTCCAAGATTAATCTTCAGTTTGGTTACCATCAGTTGAAGATTAGGGAGGTGGATAACTCTAAGGCTAGCTTTCAAACTTGGTATGGTCATTTTGAGTTTTTGGTGGTGTCCTTCAATTTGACCAATGCCCCGACAACATTTATGGAACTTATAAATTGGGTTGATTGTCAGTTCTTAAATTTGTTCATAATTGTCTTTATCGATGATATTTTGGTAAATTCTAAGAGTAAGGCAGATCATGCCGATCATCTCTGCATTGTGTTCCAGACCCTAAAGGATCAGTGTTTGTATGTAAAATTCTCTTAGTATGAGTTCTGGTTGAATGTTGTGACTTATCAGGGTCATATTTTTCCTAGTGAAGGGATCGTGATGGACCCATAGAAGGTTGCGATGGTTAAAAAGTGTCCTTGACCCACAACTCCAACCGATATTTGGAGCTTCTTAGGTTTAGCCAATTAGTATAGAAGGTTTGTGAAGATTTTTTTTTCTATTACTGCCCATTGACTAAGTTGAATTAGAAGAAGGTGAAATTCTTATGGTCTCATGCTTGTGAGGGTAGTTTTGAGAAGCTGAAGGGTAAGCTGACTTTAGCTCTGGTCTTGACTCTGATTGGGGCCACTAAAGGTTTTGTTGTCTATTGTAATACGTCCGTGGTAGGGTTGGGTTATGTGTTAATGCAGCATAGCAAGGTGGTTACTTATGTTTCTAGATAGTTGAAAGTTCATGAGAAGAATTATCCAACCCATGATTTGGAATTGTTAGCTGTGGTGTTTGCATTAAAAAAAATCAGGAAGCATTATATGTATGGGTCCATGTTGATATTTATTCTGATCATAAGAGCATACAATACGTTTCCACCCAGAAAGAATTGAATCTCAGGCAAAGAAGATGGCTTGATTTGCTCAAGGACTGTAACATAAGTCTTCACTGTCATCCAGATAAAGCTAACGTGGTTGTTGATGCTTTTAGCAGATTGTCCATGAGAATCCTTTGTTATGTGGATGTGCAGAAGCATGATTTGGTGAAGGATATTCATCGTTTGGCTAATCTCGGAGTTTGTCTCTTGGATTTCGAAGATGGTGATATGATTGCTCAAAAGGTGGCAAGGTTATCTCTTGGTGCTGGAGTAAAGGAGAAGCAAGTGTTAGATCTTATTTTGATGCAAATCAAGAATGATATGGGTAGGCAAAAGGTGATGATTTTCAAAACTAGTAGTGATGGTATCTTGAGGTACCAAGGTAGATTATGTGTTCCTAATGTTGATGGGTTGTGAAGAAGAATTTTGGTCGAAGCTCATGAGTCATCTTATACTATTCATCCTAGTTCGACAAAAATGTATCATGATCTTAAGGAGATCTATTGGTGGAATAATATAAAGCGGGATGTGGCTAATTTTATTGGTAAGTACATGGTGTGTCAGCAAGTGAAGCTAGAGAACTTGAGGCCCGGTGGGTTGACTCAAGCTATTGAACTACCAGTATAGAAATGGGAGGTAATAAATATGTATTTTGTTATTGCTCTTCCACGATCTCACCAGCAATTTGATTTCATTTGGGTCATCGTGGATAGGATGACTAACTCTACTCACTTCTTGCCAGTAGGACTAATTTCTTTTTTGAGGATTATGCCAAGTTGTTCATCGAGAAGATGGTGAAGTTGCATGGTACTCCAGTCTCTATCATATATAATTAGGGTACCCAGCTCTCATCTCACTTTTGGAGGTCGTTCCAGTGAGGCTTGAGGAATAAGGTGACCCTTAGTATCGCTTTCCACCCGCAGACTAATGGGAAAGCAGAAAGGATAATTTAGGTCTGGGAAAATATGTTGCGGGCTTGTGTTTTTAATTTTAGTGGTAGATGGGATGACCATTCAGTACCCATAGAATTTGCCTACAACAACAGTTATCACTCTAGCATTGGAATGGCTTCGTTCGAGGCCTTATATGGTAAGAGGTGTAGATCTCCTATTGGGTAGTTTAAGGTTGGTGAAAATAAGTTATTTGGCTTTGATCCAATTCACCAAGCCATGAAGAGGGTAAAGGTGATTCGGGATAGAGTTAAGGCCGCCCAAAGTTGCCAAAAGTCCTATGCGAATATGAGGCAAAAGGAGTTGGAGTTCAGTGTTGGTGATTGGGTATTTTTAAAGGTGTCTCCTATGAAGGGAGTGATGCAATTTGGTAAGAAGGGGAAGCTCAGTCCCTGTTATGTCGGCCAATACTTGGTTTCAAAGAAGGTTGGTAATGTTGTATATGAATTAGAGTTGCGTTCTAATTTGAGCTCTATTCATTCGGTGTTTCGTGTTTTGATGTTGAGAAAGTGCGTGGGTGATCCTTCGATGGTTGTTCTTTTGGAAAAGATGGGTATTTTAGATTCCTTGTCCTATGAGAAGGTTTCGGTTGAAATTTTAGATCAACAAGTCCATCAATTACGGACTAAGGATGTAGATTCGATAAAGGTTCTTTGGAGGAACCGAAAAGGACATGAAGTCCAAGTATCTATTCTTGTTTCCCATTCTGGATAATCATGCTTGAGGTATGTGTATTCCTTAACATATTTGTTTTCTGACATTTTTAAGGAAAATGGTGATTTCCTTGGCATCTTAGTTTTCTGTCTTGGTTAAAGGTAAGAGTAGTGGTACGTGGAGTCAAATCGTGCTAATAAATGCCTTGTCCTATTATTTAAGGAGTCAAATCATGCTAATAAATGCCTTGTCCTATTATTTGAGGACAAATAATCCTAAGAGGGGAGTATGTAACACCTCAGGTTTTGATACTTAGATTTTTTTGAAATTTGTCCTCACTATCCTGATGAGCCGTAGGGAGTCATGACGGGTCGTAGGGACTCGATGGTGACTTAACAAAACAAGTGGCTTAGTATTCTGATCTAAGTACGGGTGGATCTCAACTAGTCATCAAGACTTCTTGCGGGTCGTAAGGACCAAGTCGTAAGGTGTCCAGAAAGTTTGGCCCAAGATATTGTCTTCATTATGACTTGAGGCAACGAGTCGTAAAAATTCATGACGAGTCTTCAAGTCCCAATCGTAGGGTGTCTAGTGTGTATCCTAAAT
Organism: Capsicum annuum; assembly: GCF_002878395.1. Classification (NCBI taxonomy): domain Eukaryota; kingdom Viridiplantae; phylum Streptophyta; class Magnoliopsida; order Solanales; family Solanaceae; genus Capsicum; species Capsicum annuum. The sequence goes on along the minus strand of NC_061112.1, from coordinate 69,947,836 downwards.
TTGTTGTTGTATTGAGTACGAGAAGTACTTACGAGTCGTCAAGTGTGGTTACGAGTTAGTAGTATGAATCGTAGCCAGACAAGTAGGGCCCATGGTGGTTCTGTCTTGACTACGACTCCTTCTGATGAGTCTTAATGTGTCTATACGAGTCGTATATTGACATAGTCACTTGCAACAATTTTTAGTCTTTTCATTAAAGGAACTTTGGACATCTTCCCTCTACGCCAATTGTAACCCATGACCTAAAACCCTATTAAGTGCCCCATTAGCATTGTTAACTCACTAAAACACTTTCAAAAGCTCTCTTAAATTCTCTAAAATAGCCATACTTAGGGTTTCCAAGAAGTAGGTCAAGTAGAGCTTTAAGGGTTGAATTCTCTCTATAATCTTGGGTATTTCAGGCATGCTACTCTTCTCTCATTGTTACGTTAAAAGCATTTGGTTTAAAGTATTGTTCATGAGATATTGATTTAGATTTTGAAAACATGGGTTGAGGGTTTTTGTATAACTATTGTTTATGTGATGTTTCATATTTGTCCCTGCATGGGTTAAGTTTAAATGTTGGTTTTAAAGTCAATTTGATGTATGGAATGGTGAATGAACTAGGGATTGTGATTTCCCAAACTTGTGACTTTTGAAGTGGTTATGACCCCAACCGCATATTGTAAAATTGGTTTTTAATTATGAGAAATGTGGGAATTTGTAAAATTGAACCAAGGGGATTGTGAATTCCCCCAAGTGAAGGTAATTGGTGTGGCATGTTGATGTTACCTTGCAAGTGTAGTTGGTCTGACGATACAAATAATGTATGCCTTAATGTGTAATGTGGTTCAATGAATAGGAATGTGTGATACTTGTTTTAATTGGGCTATAATAAGGATTGTATTGTTGAGTCGTGAAAGTTGAGGTCCTGAGGGACCAACATTGGACACCGCGGTTGCCAACACGGGGGTCTATATAACTAGGAGGTTCGAGTCCCCCTTATTATTATCATATAATTGGGAGGTACCTTGATATGCAGGGAGGTTCAAGTCCCTCCATAGTGCATATGTATGCCCTCTGGTTCGTGCGGCTACACGCACTGAGGCCCTACCAGCTGGGGGAGAGCTAGGCCTATATAGCCCATGGGTGCCTTTGTATTTTATGAAGATTGAGCTGTACAATTCAAGATAAAGTTTTAAAGAGCATGTTAAGCCTTGTTCCTTATCCCGACATGTGATATATATGTATGGATATGCATGTAATCATGTGCATTGGTTTTGAAAATTTTTGAACTGTTGATCATGACATTATGTTATCCTTATACCTGAGTTACATACTAGTGTTCACCCCAGCAACCATCTTCGGATGCTGTATCTCCACGCAATGTAGGCACCAGAGCTACTTCTACTTTTCCTATGGAGTTAGGTCGGTCGGCTTAATTCATTGCACTGTGGTGAAGTGGTGAGCTTTTATCCCCTGGAAGGCTTAGGCATTTCACCAGCTTTCATTATTAGATTAGAGGTAATCCTACTTTCATTATAATTAATATTATTATTTTTATTCTCATTGTCATCTGTCAGAGTCGGGGACATGTCCCGACCAAGACTGGTTTTGGTTCTTTATTTAGAAGGCTTTGTTTGGATTACTGTGGATACTGGGTGATGTTGGTCGTTGTTTGGCCAATCATCAATTATAGACATGTTTTGACTTTCTTTAAGCCTGTTGCATGCTATCTTATTATATGTTTGGAATTCATCCGACATTGGGGGATGTTGTATTTTGTTTAGTTAGATGCAGAGTGTTATCTCTGATTCACGTGGGACTTGAGATACCCATCACAGCCATGCCTTGGTTCAGGTCATGGCACGGTATGAGACTGAATTATTAGATATACATTATATGTTTAATCAAGCATAAAATATTCATGTACTAGTCAATTATTAAGGAAGTCATGATGATATGTCAATTCTTCTTGATAAGACCAAGTTTCAGGCAAAGAGAAACCAAGTTCACATTGCATTGATCCTTCTAATTATTCAATAGTTCACCCTCTTTCGTAGTCACCATGAATATTCTCAATAATTGTTCCCCCATGTCTCATGTACCTCCTCATTTTATGAGGGTCACTACTTATACAATGAGTTTGATCATTTTTAGTAACTGATCGGGAAACAAATTCTGCCAGTACTGACAATTCATAATCCTCATCATAATCTCCAGTAATACTAAATCCTTCCTTGTCAACCTGCTCTTCAAGATCAGGATCATCAAGATTCTCATCCATTTGATCAGTTTTTTCATCATCTTTCTGCAAAATCATATGAACTAGGTTTCTACTGTATAGTTTTTAATTTGCTATGATCCGACATTTAGTAAAAGTAAGAACATTCTAATATTCTTCTTGATTTGGTATCTTTTTGAGCATGTGCTTTGGTTCACATAAAGTTTCCAAGCAAGTTTGTTGACTGGATTTTCAGTGTGTACCAGGGGTCTATCGGAAACAACCTCTCTACTTCTTCGGAGGTAGCGGTATGGACTGTGTACATTTTACCCTCCCTATACCCCACTTTGTGGGAATACACTGGGTTTGTTGTTGTTATTTTTGTTGTTGTTCAGCAAGTGCTTTGGGTAACACGTTTACATGTTTCTGGATATTTGGTAGTGCACCAAGGCCATCATGATCATCCAATGTTTGAGGAATCAAATCAATTTTTATATTTTTCTATTATCATTGACTTGAATGATGAATTCACATTCTTTCCTTTGGCACACACATTACATACAATTGCGTTACTGAATTTGGTGTAGGGCAACTCATGAACTAGGTCTTTCGTGCTCTTTCTTTCAGAATTATTTTTTTAGAATTTGAGTTTATTCTAAGACATTCATCCAATGTAAACAACATATTAATTTCTTTGTCATACATCTGAAAGATGCACATCAAATTATGTTTTAACTTTTTCTTCCCCTTTCCAAAGGCTACATTGTCACATTAGAAATATGTTAGTGAGAAGATATTTTCTCTCATTTCTATAATGTGTCCAAAATATACATTATTCAGATACCATGATTTGTGTTGTCTTCTCATCTTCACTAGAAACACAAGTCAAAGATTAGTCATGACACCAAATTAGCTTGGGTCCTTTCTATGAGTAAAAAGATGAATGAGATCTCTTCTAAACCAAAAAGACAAATAAAATGACTACTTCTTTTGAGCATTTGCATGGTAAGGACCTGAATCTTTTTTAACAAAATTAGAATGACTAATCTAATAAGAACCAAGTCTTTTTTGACAAAATTGATGCTTTTATAATTTGCCCAGATTTGACCTTGGCACTGATTTTTAAGATGACATGCATAATCACTCATAAGTTGATTAGAATAATAGGCCTCAATAATAACATAAGACATATTTTCAAGCTTTTTCTCAAAAAAATTTTTGAGTTCAGTTTTAAGATTAAGAAAACGTACCGTAGATTCTCTTTGTCCAGCATCATTGTCTGAGTCTGAGCTTGTCATGTATTAAAGTATGGCCCCCTTGAAGTTTTTTTCTGAATCAATAATTTCAATAAGTTCCATAGTGTCCTTGTCTTCATATTCCACCATAGCCAGTAATCGCTGTTTTGTGGTTCTTTATCATCAGATTCATCAGAGGAGTTTTTCATTTTAGCAAAGACCTTTTTTACAGCAAGATCAGTTTCATGTGGAATCATCATCCTGGTCAAAGGTAGAACCAGGTCCTTCTTTTGCTCCTTAGATTTTTCTAGAATATTTTTCTTATTCTCCATATATCACAACCCGCACCAGGACCTGACCGTGATGGGCATCCCAAGTCTGCCGAGGACCGGGGATCGCCCTTTATACCTAATGACATAAAACACACACAAACACATGATATCGAATTAGTTTTTAACATATAACAAGATAGAGTAAATAGTGACACAAAATTCTATGCATGACAACAACTAAAAAATCGTCCACAGTAATCCACAAAACCTCTATAAAACCATCATCAATCTAGGTTGGGACATGCCCCTTACGATAGCCAAAGAGAAACCAAATGGTAGTCTATGACACAAAAGAAACATGACTTTAAAATGATAACCCTTCCAGAGAATGGAAGATCGTCACTCAAAGATAACAACTGACAACCCAGAAATCTATCACTGTGCAGGAAAAACAAAAGTGCTTTCGGAGCCTGCATCGCATGAGGATACAATGTTCAGAGACGGTTAGTGGGTTGAGCACTAGTTTGTAACTCAGGGGTAAGGGGCAAAATAATGTGATGATCAACAGTTCAAAATTCATCAATAATCTAATTCACACTATCACATGCATATACATATCTATATATCAAATTCTGGGATAGGGTACAAGGCTTAACATGCACTCTGAAATCGTTAACCTGGACTGTGTAGCATAACCGTCATAATAAGACACAGGCTATATGAGTCCAGCTCTCCCTTACTGAAAGGGCCTCAAGGCATGTGGCTACACGAACCAGAGAATAATCAGATATACGTATGCACTATGGGGGACTCGAACCTCCCGGCATACATCAAGAGTGACTTAAGCACTCAGTCCTATAACAAGGGGGACTCGAACCACCCGGTCATTTAGACCCCCGCACCGGCAACTGCAATTTCCAGTATTGGCCCCTCAAGACCTCCACTTTAATAGCATATCTACACAACTCTCATTAAAACCCAATTAAAACACTTTTCATACATTCCCAATCATAAAAAAATGAGTCATTCGTTAGGTCATTACAAGTGTTATCGTCATATCGACTATAGCTTGTAAGCATATGTCACTTTGCCAAATTAATCAATTTGCCAATAGGACTCTAACCCAATTAGCCAATTAGACTCCAAAGTTCCACATAGGAATCAAACCATGTATCCAAGTGGGACTCTAACCCAACTAGCCAACGGGAATCCAAAGTCCTAGGTAGGAACCAAATCATCTAGCCAAGTGGGACTCTAACCCCTCGACCAATAGGACTCCGAAGTTTTCAATTCAAATTCAATCCATGGCTATCAAGCCCTTTTTAAAAGTCAATTCAATTTTCATTACTCTTTTATATTGTGCAAGGTTTCAAAATACTTTTCAATAAGCAAATTCTCATGTTCAAAGCCAACTTCACAAGATTGGGTTGAGGTTATTTCAAGCTTTAATTCATTAACTCATGAAACTTAGGGAAGACAACATTCCCCATTCAATTCACACACCCATGCATCAAATTAGTTTCAAAACCACCATTTAAAGCATAAATAATGCATATGTAAATATAAAACATCACATAAACAACAATCATTCAAAACCCTCAACCCATATCCAAAAACTAACAAATAAACCACATGAGTAACCACTTAAGCATATGCTTTTAACAAAATAAGTTTTTGGGAAAGGGGTACATGGGTGAAAGGATTACAATTTTTTAGGGAATTTACCCTTGGAAACTCTAGACAATCAACCTTGAGAAAACCCTAACGCTCTTGCTTAAGAGAATTTATGAGAAGAGAGAAGTTATTTTGGTGTGTTATGGATGGGAATGGGGTCCCAATAAAGTTTTAAAGTCGTGGGTTATGTTTAGGGAAAAAGAGAAATGTTCAAAACACACTTAAGTTAAAAGTTGAAAAATTATCGCCAGTGACTATGGGTCACTATACGACTCGTAAGGACACACTACGACTCGTAGGGTCCGAGTCGTAATTAAGACATAAACTTTTGGGTACACACGGGTCACATTACGATTGGAACCTTACGACTCACTAGGTCTAGTTGTACTCAAGGCAAAACACCTTGGGCATCATACTGATTTGTCTACGAAAGGGGACTATATGACTCGTAGAGAGTCTTTGTGACTCATTACCTCAAGTCGTCACCAAGGCAGCAACTCAGGAAAAACTCACTGTACACCTAATGATTTGGGTCCTATGACCCATCAAGACACCTTACGACTCGCAGTGTGAGTTGTAGTCAGGACAGTGAATTCAAAATCTCAGAATTTTTCAGTGGCTAACACCTGGGGCGTCACACCACAGTCCATAGAGGACAAAATTTGATGATGTTGTTAGAACTGCCACTCTTGTAACATACTTGATTATGATTTTCCTTGTCATAGTTTCTCAAAACCTGGTTCCTGTTTTGTGAATTCCGGCTCTCCTTCAACATCTTTTGAAGTCTTCTAGTCATAAGTGTCAAATTTTCATCTTTAAAGTCTACCTTTTTAGTAGCTTCTAGAACCAGATTATTTTTCTTCCTGGCACCAGTAATTTCATGCTCTTGATTTTTCTTACGCTCATAGGTTGTCGGGTTTTCGATGAGCTCATCCATATTAAAGGTATCCAAGTTACGAGCCTCAGATATAGCTTCGACCTTACTTTCTCATGATTCTGGTAACACACTGAAAAGCTTTTGAATTGCCTTCCCATTGGGAATAACTTCACTAGGTGAGTAAATCTCATTTAAAATTATTGTGAACCTGGTATGCATCTGTTGAATGGTCTCTTCCTCGTTTATCCTTAATAATTCATATTTTCTATTTAGTAAATCTCATATTTTCTATTTCGTACATCAAGCTTGGACTTCTTCACTTGACTGGTACCTTCAGCAGCTATTTGTATGGAACAAGAAGATATTCTACTATACTCGGTCCAATGCCACATATAAGAATTTTCTTGGTCTTAGCATTGTTTTGCACAACTATTTTATCATTTGAATCTAATTCTAGTCTATCTTTGAAAACTCGGGTGTTTCCATCTTCACCAAGTTTTGAGGGGATAGCAGGGTCATCCAACAGTATATTTTAGAGATCGTGATTATCTCCAATGACGAAGTCCATCATTCTATTCTTCCACCGCCCATAATATTATCTGTTAAAGAGGTTGGTCAAAGTTGCGCAGCACCTTCCTGAGATGTTGGTGGGCAGCCATTTAATCCTTTTCAAGGTGTTACCCTTTAATTGAAAAGACTTGCTATAATACCAATTGAAACAATTAACTATTTCCATCACACTTAGAGCCCATTTGGATAGGATTAAAATATGGTCAAACTAGCTTTTAATATCTTTTTTAGCTTTCTAAGGTGTTTGGTAAAATTAAAAAGTTCTTAAAAAAGCTAAAAACTAATTAAAAAAATCAAAAAGTGAGAAGCTGGGTACCCCCAGCTTTTTGCTTTTTAGATTAAAATTCTTTTAAGTTTGGCCAAAACATTTACCTTTTTATCCTTTATATTTTTCCTCCAATTCCAACAATATCTTAAACTTGTAACCCTTAAATATATATATAAAAAAATCTTTTTCTCTTTATCGCTTTGCTTCATCTCTTCCCTCCAATTTCCTCTTCATCTTTATTCTTTGTTAATTCACCTTATTTATGGTGTTAACAACTTTAAGGACATTTAAGTCATTTTAACAGCAAAAAGGGGCTTAACATCACTTGTTTACCAAACACATTAACAATTTTTTTTCAGTTTCAGCACTTTTATCCAAACACTTATCTGTTTAATTTATAAGCACTTATTTTAAGCTTTTAATCACTTAAGCTAAAAAGCTATTTTTTTTAATCCTATCCAAACGGGCTCTTACTAAGAATCTAGTTCTGAAAATCACAATAAATAGCAAACAGTAAAAGAAAACGCAGCATAAATTTTACTATGGAAAACTTCTTGCTCAAAGGAGTAGAAAATCATGACCGACACTTTGTAAGATTTCCACCACCAATTTTCACTAACTTCAAACAAGCAATGTTTCAGATTACAAATCCGCAATCTAAGGGACTATCTCTAGTACCTCAACTCAACAATTAGCTCTAACTGTTCTAACAACTCCCGATCTCTCCAAGAAGTCAAACTCACTTCTTGTTACAACACCTCATGAACAAGAAGTTAAACCCACTTCTTGTTACAATATCCCATAAACAAGGAAGTAAAACCCACTTCTTGTTACTCAACCACACTAACAAACTCTTCAATTTTACAATGAATAGAAGCTATTAGACTCAGTAAACAACAACAATTACAAAGGTATGAGAAACAAATAAACTACTGCCACATAATAAGCTTGAGTTTGTCGATATTTCCGTCTCTTCGCCTTGTTTCCTTTTGCCTTGAGCTTGCACAGATATGTTTTTGCAAAAGGTGTGGCTGAATGAGTTAGTTTACTGCATATATGTTCCAAAAATGTGTACCCTAAGTTTCAGCTAATTTTTTCTTGTATAATTCGACTCTTGTAAGGGAACCTACCAAGATACACTTCTTATCATAATTAAAAGATCTTCCATTGAACCAAGACTCCTATTTTCATTCGACTTCTTTTCAATGTAATATTGCCTTCCCATTTAAAGGTAATTTACTTTCCTACACGTCACACAACATAAGTAAAGCGACTAACCCCACATCAACGAGAATCTGGTTCACAGATTCAAGAACCTATTTTGGAACCTAGTTCACCTGATACAACATATTAAAAACAAGTAGTGAACCAGATTCTTATTTGTCAATCATCAAAACTACAAAAAACATTCTTCTACTTCCCAAAAACTGAAACTTAAACAAACAAATGTTCAATCTATTCTCTACCTTAAGGCAGGCAAAACATAGCCATAGAGTACTGCTAAACATAATAGGACTTTCAGGATCTTAACCTAGATGATATACAACACTTCTGCTTCAGGTGATGCCCGCCGAAATTTTGTTAGCTCAGCAAGTCTCTTGAGTCTTATTTCACAAGAGCCATCTCCTTGATCAGGCTCAACTATCATTCTCACAAGCATTGGAGACTTGTCTAATGGAAGCTTAATAAGCTCCATTTCAGGCTTTATGCCAGTTGTACCTGTAAACTTAACTGTCCTCAGGTGATTCAGCATCACATCTGAGAAGCTAGCAGAAACTTCATCGACATCATCATTGGTCACAGGACTAAGTAATTTATTCGGTCCAGAACATGATCCACCTAAGATTAAGAAACTCTGATCTTAAGTTGAATTCTTAATAAGTAATTGAGTACGAAAAAAACCATTACACAGAACAAACAAAATAAACATCAATTGAAAACCTCAAAATTTCAATATCTTGTAAATTCGGAGAGCTTCTTATCAAGCAAAGAGCAGCAAAATATCAACTGCTTCATCGAAACAAATGCAAGATAAGTGGAGACATTTAAGACAGTCCAGAGCATATGAAAGCCTCCTTGGTACATCTCTTGCTCCTGCAACCAAGAACTACCAAGAAAATGCAAAAAATCAGAATCATTGATCAAAGATCAAAAGACGGTACATCTATTAAAATGCAACATAATCCGATATTTTACCGGGACGCTATAGTAATCCAAGTAGAGATGCTCAAGGGAAGGAAAAGACTGAAAAAAACTGTCAAGATCACGGTGACTTGCTATCTTTGAAGAACGTATATCCACAAGTGAAAGCTTTGCAGGGAGAGGGAGATCCCGTAAAGAAATAAATTGTAAAGCTCCAATGAAGTCAAAAGATCTCAACGTGGGGAGCATTAATTCGAATACGTTTTAAAATATTTAATACATGCAACACCAGTTGCTCGAGCAATGGACTATGAGAGATCAAACATCCTAGTGATTCAGAAGAAAATTCGACCTGACGCAGTTCCAAGCTTATTAAGCCTTGAAATCCCATAAAATCAATTGGAGGACATACTAAACAACGTTGTACACTCAAATGACTCAACCGAAAAAATGTGAAAAGGGAATAAGGTAATTTGTACATGTTCCCAGGCCTACTGAAAATTGAAGAGCGAGATTTTGAATGTCTTTCCTAGAGAGGAAGTGTATCAGGTTGTCAATTTTAGGACATGCTTCCAGATATTTAGGAACATAGAGAGTAAACATAGAAAGTGGTCCTTCATGAAGGGCCAACAGGTGGAACATAACATTTGTAAATTTAGTAGAAGGACAAATTATGTTATCCGCAGTTTCCCAAAATGCTTGATCAAATGTCAACACTGGAATTCTGCACCACTTATATCACCATTTCTTTGATAAGATGCTCGTCCTCACAGCATCTCGCAAAGGCATACACATCAGAAGGACATCAATTAGATTATCAGGAAGGTCGCTAAGTACATCACGAGGTATCCTTTGACAGTAATGCTTTCTGTTCTTAAGAGGCATCATAATCCCAATAAGAATCTGCCAAAAATAAACAAGAGTAGGAAGGCAAGTAATTAATCATCAAACTATCTCGATCGACAAACAGCTAGTCAAACTGTCAAATCAACATGCACTACTGCAAGATGAAATAATGCTGCACTTTTTCTGATATTTAATCACTTGTCAATCTTATTTTAAGAATGATACTCTAATATTTTAATCACTCATCAATCTCATTTTAAAAAAGGTCATTATAAAAATAATACAGAAATATCCATCGTTTGATAAACTTATATCAATCTAAAAGGGAAAAAATATGGTTAAAAAATACAAGTACATTTCAGGCTTACCAATGCATGAAATTATTGATCCGAAATGGTTGGAAAATGCTCTAATAAAATGCGTCTTAGTATTTGTACTTTTCAAATCTTCAGTAAGAAGATTAGTCGTTAACTCTTTGGTTCATCACTATATTAATTACATCTCTAGTTTCCATAAGTATAAAAAGATAAAGGAAATTTTTGACTTTATTAAAAAAAATGACTCGAGAGATTCTCAATGGAATCATTATCTCATTCCTATCTATTCGTTTTGGTTTTCCATCCGCTGTTCGGTATCTACATTGGTGTCCCTACTAATTTGAATTGCGTACTGTGGGGTCCATTTAGGGGTGGCGCTCCCAAGAAAATTTTCTCCATATCTAAGACTCGAATTTGAGACTCTAATTAAAGATAGAGCAGTCTCACCACTGCACTACAACTCGTGTTGGTTCATTCCTATCCTTAACGCACAATTAAGGTTATCATGTTGTCAGAGAAGAAGTTAAAAGGTTATGATAATCAGTATTTCTTTTTATTTTAGGTTATTAGAATAAGCTCACACTTTTTGTCTACATACGATCAATTCGATCCATCTGAATAGTTTCTAATTTATACTAGAAATATACATAATTCAATGTCATTTGAATTCTACCGATTATCAACTTAAACTATTAATTGTTATGATTTTTGTAAATCAATCAATTGTGAAAGTAATTTTTCTAAAGCCTTCGTAAAATAATTAGCTCGTTTGCGATGTAGCAACACTCCATTGGAATCAACTTGATTCAGTACCAACTTGATTAAACTCTGATTCGACCTGAAATAATAGTAATAACTTTGTTGGACCTGGCTTGGACTAACTCAGCTTGGATTAATCTGCTCATGCCAATATTAAGAAATGTCACAAGCATCCAACAAATGCAGTGAATAGTAAATTGCACCAGACATATAGGGTAGTTTATGTCACTTCTTAGAAAATATGTGCATCATGTGAAAGTGAAATTTGCTCCATGTGATGCAACTTTCACTACTTGTAAGGAACAAAACATTGTTGTGGACAGCAACAAATATTGTCATTATTCCTTTGTTAAAATTACAACTAATTATGGACTAAATTGGAAGGTGGAAACACTAGTACTTCGTTCATTCCTCCTTCCATATAATCTTGACTCAAAGCCCAGTCCCCAGATTCTGGAATGCCAAACGTTAGGGGTGTATATGATCGGATTGGTTCGAATTTTTTAAATATCAAATCAAATATTTCTTAGTGTCAGATATAACTATCTTTAGGTATTTCTTTAAAAAATAACACAAATATAAAATGAATGAGGGCAATAAAACATTCAACAACAATAATAGAAAAATCTTATAAAACAAGTATTTCATATTAATAAGTTATAATAAAAATAATTATAATTTAAAAATATTAAGTCATGCTAAAATAAATTAGTAAGTATTAATTAATTGACTAAATATTAAATAGAAAACTAAATTTAGGTTATGTAATTATGCAAAGCTAAAAAATAGATATTCAATATTAGTGTCATTCCTAGTGTTTATAATCGAATATTTTTGTAAGCATTAGTATTGATTTGAGTTTTATTTGAATTATTAATATCTACTAGTTTAGAATACGTGCCCTGCGCATGTACCCTCACTTCAATGAATTCAATTTTATAAAATCACTTCGATATTATAAAAGAAAACATGTCCTAGCCATTATAGTAGATTTTACCTTCAAGCGCATCTGATATCAATAATAATAATAATAATAATAATAATAATAATAATAATAATAATAATTATAACAACAACAACAAAAGACAATCTAACAAAATTTACTGAAAAGTCATTCCTATCTGAAATTCAGATACTATAAAAAAAACCATTTAAAATCAGTTGGGCTACAATAAAAGGCAAATACTATAACAGACACAATATTCCTAGACTTTTACCAATATTTACATCGTCAAAACTTTCAAGTTAATATTTTCAAATCACAAAAATATATTCAATGTAATGAAATGTGATTTTTGTTGAAACCTTAAGAAAATCAACAATACTCAAAACTTCGAATAAATAAGTGAGACTCATCGACTAAGCTCACACTCACACAAACATATGACTAACTAACGTGTGTTTGTATGTATTGTAAATAGTCCAAAAAGAATTAGATCAATATTGCAAGAATTCAACAAAGATTCACCATAGTTTTCTAATATTTCAATTCTATTCGAATAAATTAATCCCCCCAACACATATATATATATGTTAGTCATATATATATTTTGATTTCACCATTGTTGTATTTTGCAATTTGCTATCATTGTTTAATAAGGAGTAAACTACAAATATAAATTAAATTTATACTAATAACATAGGAAAAAATAGGCTCTTTATTGTACTTTGCATGTCCTACATACGTAGTTATTTACATTAGAAAAATTGTTTAATACAAGAGACCACATGATTATAGTGTTCTCGATCTTATTCTGAATCAATTGAGATACGATACTACAATGTTAATTAATATGGATATTATAAATAATAAAAAATGGAACTTATGATATAGGCTTTTGTTAAGTTTTCGATCCATCTAGGTTTTATAAAAAACATGACTTTTTGATTTATAAAGGAAATTTTTCCTTGAAAAAAAAAGAACGTTTTTTCTAAAAAGTGTTATAAAAAATAAAGCAGAGAAGAACAAGAGTAGAGAAAGAAGACAGAGTAATTATGATTTCTCTTTAAGGATGATTAACAATGAAAGAAGTCTTTCTATTTATAGAGGAAATTTACTCCTAGTTTCTGACTAAAAGACAGATACTTCAAATCCTGATAGTTATCAAATAGATCTTGATAGATCTTGATAGATATTCACTATAATGTAAATACATTTATAACACTCCCCCTTGAATGTCTAATTGATAGATAATGTGCATCGTTAAAACCTTACTAGAAAAAACCCAGTAGAAAAAAAAATCTAGTGAAGGAAAAGAGTACATATCTCTAACAATACTCATATAGGCTGCCTCATTAAAAACCATACAAGAAAAACCCAGTGGGACAAAACCTCGTAAGGAAAAAAGAGTACAGCGCGTATTAACTCCCCCTAATGAGAATATCCTTGAACTTTGCATCCCGATCTTATGCACCATCGTCTTGAAAGTTGCAGTTGGAGGAGACTTGGTGAATAAATCAGCCACATTGCCACTTGAACGAATCTGTTGCATATTAATATCACCATTCTTTTGTAGCTCATGTATGAAGAAAAGTTTTGGCAAAATGTGCTTTGTTCTATCTCATTTTATGAATCCTCCCTTAAGATGTGCTATGTATGTTGCATTATCTCTGTATAAAATTATGGGTAGATTGTCATATTTCACACCACATTTTTCGCGAATGAGATGTATCATGGACCTCAACCATACCCATTCTTGTCTTGCTTCATGAATAACTATTATCTCAGCAATGATTCGATGAAGTGGCTACAATAGACTGCTTTGTATATCTCCAAGATATGACAGTACCACAATATATGAACACATAGCCTTTTTGAGACCGAGATTTATATGGATTAAATAAATACCCAACATCAACATAATCAACAAGATCGGGACTGTAATCTTTAGAATAAGATCATGTGTTTGATTCTATTTTAACGTCTCTTAGTAAAAGAAGAACCATACATTGCTAACAAATTAACTGAAAAGGCTATTTCAGGCCTTGTATTATTTGCAAGATACATGAGTGCACCAATTTCACTAAGATATGGTACTTTATAACCAATCCAAATTGATATATTTCTCATTTCAGCAAATAATCTATTACTTTTGGAAACTCTCCAAGAGTTTCAATAATTTTCAAGCTATAAGCTTATACAATAAAAGGATTATCAATAAGTTTCCGAGAAACTTTTATATTTTAAATCCTTAAAGAAGTTTTCATATAAATTTTGTCAAGTGACAATATTCAATATTCCATGTGTGACATCTTCAAGTGTCTGGACTGCAAATCAAATAAGTTTTACGCTTACCAAGATGCATCCTTTCATGTCACTTGATAAATGTTTCTACGTTAGCATGCTTAAATAAATGTAGAATTCATATTCTCATAATCTCTCACAATATTGCGCCAATATTGTATCAAAGATATTGATGATATATCATTTTGTATAGATTCATAATGCAACATAACATTTTGAGATCTCATCACTTCATTATTTTCAGGTACCTGAACCTCTCATAAGGTTTCATGAAAAGTTATGTCATAGGCTCTTCAAGAGCACATTGCCTTCTTATTATGATTGTTTGCTCCTTATCTTTTTCAAGGAGTATTTTATTTGGAACCAATTGGTCTACCATGCTTCATGTATGCATAGACTTTGTCCTTTAGGAACATAAAATAGGAGCACTTGCAGCTTAAATATGAGATGCTTTCGGCATTTGACTTGAATTAGTTTTTGAATGAGGATCTGATGATAATTCCTAATATATTTTATAGTTGTTTATAATCTTCCCCTTATGTTAGGAAAACTAACATGCATCCTCCATATTCTTTGAGGATTTCATCTTTGTGTATCATGATATATTATTAATCGTATACCGCACATCAAAACTATTAGATGGAATAGTTGGTTCCTGACCTTGAACCAATTAAGAGGGAAGAAATAATTATAACTTATTGGTCTAATGCATACAAGTGCTATTGTATGCAAAATATTATATTTTGGACCAACACATGAAGCTTTGTTCTCATTAGCAATAGTTTAGCTATTTATCGAAGGCTTTCAATGCCAAACCATCATCATCAAGATGAATTATCTTGATTACACAATCTGAAAATTATGCTTTTAACTCAATTTTATTGAGTAAACAACTTTATGAATGTCAAACTGCAGGTTGACAATAAACGTAAGTGATCATCTTATATCAATACATCTTAATAGATCACATGACTGGTGAACAGGCTCATACTCACCTTTTATACTTTTCAGATTTTATGGGATCTAATTTCAAAATTAGTTGGTTCAACCAAATTATCATGAGAACAAGCAGCATTCAAAGTTCATGAAGAAATTTTTAATTCTTCAATATATGTTTATTAATTAATATGCACATTTTAAGGATGTCGTAATCGTTCATGTCAACTTGTGAACTTTTATACTAGTAAACTCCAAGTTTATCATGATATGTGCCTTTTTGCTTTAGTAAATTTAAGATTTACTATTACATGAATAATTTTAAATGTACTACTTTAGAAGTAGATTTCGAAATAACTCTTCTTAGTTATTTTGCCTCATTCGGAGGTGAGTTGTGATACCATCACAATCAAGTGCAAGTTTGCATTAATAAATTTCTCATTCCCCAGGAATGAAATATAATCATGCCTTAAGCGTATCAAATTATGATAGCTACTATAAAAGCAAATTGAGGCATACATATGATTTATTGCTACCACATTCAATTCAATGAATTGAGCATATTTAATGGGACATGTTTCACCAAATACCCATTATTTTGCCTTAACCATCATAATATCATCAAATATGGTGCATTGAGATGCAAAATCAATGTCTTATCCATATAAAGGAAAGTGTCTTAGGCATGAATCAATGAGACTTGAGCCTAATATATTATTATTATTATGGTGCATCGGGATTACAGTCCGATGTTTTACCTTTTTAATGTCACGAAATTTAATCAATGGAATGATAAACCAAACATATATTCATAAACTAAATATTTAATAACGACATAATAATGAAGTAGAGAATTATGAACCCTACTGAAGTTCACGTAAATCTTAAAGTTAGTGTCATAATAACGAATTAGTTTACGCTAACTAACAACACATGGGTGATTTCTAATTATCAAATAAGACTTGGCCTCTTATTAATTGATTACAATTTGCTAAGAATTCGGTCATATAATATATTAATATCATTAGACTCCACTGAAAGACCATGTTAAAGTAAGCGGACATTAGATCTACAACCATATATTTTTGTGCACAAGTAACAAAGTAGAAAAAGATGGTAGCAAAATTCATACTAGAACAAGATGAGTATCATACGATGTAACTTACTATGGAGCAACAAAACACATTCTTAATTACCAACGACAGAGTTATTACTAAAGGTGCAATTTCGTGCTATCAAATCTTTGATAAATTTGTAGATGAACTTTTACTTTTACTTCTTCAATAGATGATGACCAAAACTCACATAGTGACTTAAACTTTGTTGATCTAGCACAACCGTAATGTTTATGGCTAGAGACTCATGTTGATAACGTGTTATAAAAAATAAAGTAGAGAAGAACAAGAGTAGAGAGAGAAGAGAGAGTAATTATTATTTCTCTTAAAGTGATGATTTACAATGAAGGAAGCCCTTCTATTTATAGAGAAAATTTACTCCAAGTTTCTGACTAAAAGACAGATACTTCAAATCCTGATAGTTATCAACTAGATCTTGATAGACATTCACTATAATGTAAATACATTTATAACAAAAAGAAATTACTTGTTGGTTTTTGTGTTTTATAAGAAAAAGTTTATATAAAATATTTTTCTTTACCATATATAATAGAAATCCTTAATTTTATATATTATAATAAAATATTATAATAATTAAAAAAAATAGTAAAAAAATGATTTTGTCTAAAGTATAGACATTTAATGAAAGGACAAAATTCAAATAACATTTCTAAGGCCCTTTACACTTTTAATATATTATTATTATTATTATTATTATTATATTATATTATAGAATAGATTATAGATAGAGATATAGATTATAGATAAGCTGTAACCTTGAAATAATATATTGAAAAATAAAAATAATGAAAAAGTTTAAGAAAGATATAAATTACATCAATTGTATATTTTTATGTATTAAATATTTTTAAAAATAGTATAAATATTATATCGGATTGGTTCTATTTGATTTTCTTTATTTAATTAAAACCAAATCAAATCAAATATAGTCGAATTTTTTTTTAGAAAAATTATCTAAAAGAACAAATTAAGTTTCAAAATTACTAAAAATTCCTTCACTTTTAAAATATTACATACATCCTAGCATTTACCATTTTTACTAAAAGTTGATATACTAATTTAATACCTCCTCACTATACGTGTTACTTTACCAAAATAGCATGATTTCTTCCTGATTATACGCCATTATTTCAGCGTGGTTTCAATCCAATTATTTCACCACTCATTTTCTTTATAGCAGCAAAATCTCCATTGATCATGCCCCGATAAACAGATCCCTTAATCAAACATGTAGGACTGAAATTTTCTGTTGCTGCTTTGACCTCTTCAAATTTGTAAACCTTACAGATTGAGCTATGCTGGATAAACTTTTCAAGAGCTCCAATTCTTCTTCAACTTTTTTATTCGACGGTTTCTCAATTGCTTCAAAGCTTTCAGAAACAAACTATGGATCAGTTTTCTTTTGCCTTTTCCTGAAGCACAAGAAGAAAATAACTACACGAGAAGAGACAAATCGACAAATCCTCCAACAACACCAACCACAATATATACCCATGTTTTCTTAGAGTTATTATCTGATACAGGAATAATAGGTGATGTTGATGTTGTCAAAGGAGGCGATAGGGGAGCCGGTTCTGCAACTTGAGAACTCGAGAGTTGATTCAATAAAGGAACCAATAAAGTAGTATTCACAAAAATAGTAGGAGCATTTTCTAATAGTTTTTTGGCAACAAGAGTTTCCCTAAAGTTCGCCCCAAATTTATCACTAATGAATGAAAAAAATTCCCCAAAATAACCAAATAAGTAAGCAGATATTTTGTACCATCATCAGTTTGGTTTTTCGTAGGACAAGCACATCGAAGAGGAACATTAATTCTTGAACCAAGAACCAGATTATTAACTTGTTCATTGTTCTCAGTATTGATAGCATGGCAAGATGACAATCCTTGGCGGGTACTCATTGCAATAGTTAACAAAGTATCATCCTTTTTATGGAGACCGTCAAAGCAATTTCTTGTATCTCTTATTCTCTATTTTTGTTGTTATATTTATCTTTTGTTTTATAAGTTTTAGTAAAATAGACATATCAAAGAAATATGTTAGTAAGCTTAAAGATATATATTGTGTACGAGGTTGTTTGGTATGTGTCTCACACTATTTTTTATTTTTATTCAAATATTTATACCAAAGATACATATTATGTAAAACAATAGATACATTTTAAGCTTTTTGTATATCTGGTTCTGTGTTATTATGGATTTATGTATCTATTGTTATTTCAGATTTGAGTAATTTTAGGCTTAGATACATATTTACACATACATGATTTTTTTTTTCAATATCTTGTATCTATTGTTATCTATTTAAGTTTTATATGTATCTCTTGTTTTTAAATTTTAGTGAAATTAGCATACTAAAGATACATATTAGTAAGCTTAAAGATACATATAGTGTATGAGAATTATGTTATATGTATCTCGCATTATATTATTTTTTTAATTCAATTATTTAGCCCCTGTACGTTATATCGTTAATCCAAACACTGGAATGACGTAACAAGACTGAAATATTCATTGTAATTACTTCAAATAAAATCAAGAAAAAACAATAAAAAGGTCGTAGGAATCGTTTATAACTAGAAATGAAATATGAAAGAAATTTTGTTTAAAAATGTGGAATAACAAACAAATTACCTATTTTCGTGGGATTTAATTCAATTTTTACCATTATTAGTTAGGTTAATTGCTATATTAAAGAAACTTTAGTCGTTACAATCTTTAAATTATGCAAATTAGTTTAATTATTAAATGTATCTGTAAGATGTATCTCATGTTAGTTATATGTATCTTCAATGGCAATATATTAAAAATTAAGATGTATTTTATCGTATAGAAAAAATTAATGAGAGATACATATATGTATAATCGTTCACAATATGTATCTTTAACACTATTAATATGCATATTTGGTATGCTGATACCACTAAAACTAAAATATCAAGAGATGTATATATATACACAATCTGAACCAGATATACAAGAGGAAGAAAAAATGTATCTAGTTAGAACAAATATGTATCTCAGCCTACTAAAAATAACAAAAATAGAATTACGTAAAACACTAATCAATTTTACGTTAAATGCATAATTGAATAAACAAGAGACAAATAACTACTTCTGAAACATTAAATAAGATATAACTTTTTTGTTAGATCTTTTTTCGCATAGAAATTGAAGGAATGCTCAATATCATACAAATAACAATACACTTGTCCTTGTAGATTTGTCCAATTGTAAGACCCCGCAAAATTCTAAGCTTAACTCAGTCCTTTAAAGCTTGTTAAGGGGTCTCAAACTTGAAAATTTAAGCTATGTAATCAGACGTGGTGTCATTTTAGCCTTCGTAAGTTGGCAATTCCATTTCATGACCTCTATGACCTTAAAATGTTAATCTTTAGGTTTATTCATGATCAGGAATGTCATTAGGTGTTCTCGAAGAAGTTTTAGATTTTTTGGACCTTGTTTAGACCATGTTCGAGTGACCAAAACAGTGAGTCGACGCGATCTTGATGCGTCGCGTTATCCATCGTGTCAACAGATAATTTTTCCCTCAACTCAGTGCAAATTCCAGTGAACCGACACAGACTCGATGCAGTGCATTGGCCATCGCGTTGATGCCAAGGACTCGGCGTATCTGTCTGCGCATCGACAGTTTGGTTTTCAATCATTAAAAAGTCACGTTCTTAGGGGTATTTGGTCTTTTTTTCACCCCTATTTAGACCTAAAACACGAGATTCAGCCCTCATTAAGAAACATACACTCACTTTCTCTCAAATTTCTCAAGAACAAGAACCCTAGGTGATTTAATTTCAAAGCCAAGGCTCAAGACTTCGCCATTGTTCTTCAAGAATTAAACAACCAAGGTATGTTAAGTGTTCATCCAAGGGTTCCCTCCACCCTTGAAGTCCAAGAAACTTTTTTAAACTTCAAGTAACTTGATTTCATACTTTCCATGATTTGAAATCAAAGTGTATTCATGATTATTGCTATATTTGGGTTCCTATTTCATGATTTATTACAAGACTAATGTAGAATTAATTGACATGTGTGATTTATCATGTGAATTCATATTGAAACCCATGAAATTGTGAATTTGGAATTGAATCATGATGCTCACATGTTGTTTAGTGTCATGTGCATAGATTATGCTATCCAAGTATTTAATGAATTGCTCATGTGAATGTAATGATAAGATTATATCATGCTAGTATGTATACTGTTTCATGCCATGCAAGTGTTTGATAAAATGCCTTTACAGATGTATTATGAACAAGTGTGCATTTTTATGCCATGCTATGCAAGATTATGTGAAGTTTTACTTTTCATACTATTGAGTCCTGAGGGTATTTATACTTGACAATTTAACTATTTACCTAGAGTCAGTGTCAGTTACAGAATAATATCAATCACATCACAATCAATAGTACTCTCAATCAGTTACAGGACTCAGAAGAACTCAGTAGATTCAATATTAGTCCCGTCTAGTTTAGTATTCAGTTCAGACCTCAGAAACCTCAGTTAGCTAACAGAATTTAGTAGTATTTCATCAGTTAGCGGAACTCGATAAAATTAGTAACAGTTCAGTCAAGCCTAGTATGAACTAGGAAATTAATTCAGTGTCTATTCAGTTGGGAGCAGGATTCAGCACCGAGTTAACCCAAGGATGGGGGCATTTCTGCCAGCAGAGGGTTTGACCCTTAGTAGCAATCCCTGTATTATAGAACTACGTAGCCAGCGTAGGTTGAGATATCTTCCTGCCAGACTAGGGTTGATACATCTCATATGAGTTTTTCTGCCAGTGAGGGTTAACGAAAAAGCTTCCTATCAGAGAGGGTTAACTCACAGTTATCTTTACCCGTGGCACGGTACTGATACCCTTCCAACTGGGGTTATAGGTAAGACCCCAATATATTCAGAAAGGGACATGTTGGTTAGATAATTACCTCCCACAGTCTCAGTTTCAGTTCCAGTCTCAGAATAGAACTTAGTTCCGTTCTATAGATTCAGGACTGTCAGATACAGTCACTCAGTTCAGTGCGGAACTCAGTTTAGTTCTACAGGATTAAGACTGTTAGATAAAGTCACTCAGTTATCAGCTACACAGTATCAGTAAACTTAGATATCAATAAATCAGTAATTCAAAACTTAGTACCTAGTGTTATCGCGATCTCAGTTACAGTATACGTATTCATGCATGTACTCTCATTTAGTTATATTCATTTCATTCATTTAGTATTATTAATGTATATGAACCCATGCACTTCAGCCTACCTCACTTAGCATACCATTACATTCAAAGTACTGACGCATACTTTTCTCTTGCGCTATGATGTTTTATATTATAGGTTTAGACGCGCGGGCTCCCGAGCACCCTTAGCAGTTCAAATCTTCGACCGACAGAGTTAGTGGTGAGTCCTCATAGTTTGAGGACATGATTATTTTCTTTAATATTTCAGTTTATTAGTACAGTTTTCAGTAGTTGGAGTTAGTTGGGGACTTGTCCCATCAACTCCATGATTTAGACAGTAGAGGATTTTTAGACTAGAGTATTTTCAGACAGATGTTTTAGTTTTGGTATTATCATATCGTATTTAGTTTTATTCAGTATTGAACCTTATGGTAAGTTTTTGCCTAATTTCCATATATTTGTAGTATTACTATTCAATTATTATAGCAGGTATAAGTTATAACTTAGCTTGTGGTCCTTCAGGATTATAAGCATCGTGTAGCATCTGGGGTAGAGACTCGAGGCATTACAAACTTGGTATCAGAGCCTAAGGTTCAACAGAGTCCTAGGAAGTCTAAAAGCCACATCTAGTAGAGTCTTGTGCATGGGTGTGTAGTGCGCCACAATTATGGACAGGAGGCTACAAGATGTTTTAGGAAAAGTTTCCCTTCTTTCAGTACTTATATCGTACGAGTGGGCATGAGCTCCAGTTAAACTCTCTGTCTAATCCAAGTTTCTCTTATGTTTACAAAATATGCCTCCAAAGAGGACTAAAAGAAGAGGAATGGGAGACCAGCCAGAACCCCAGCCCATCCAGCCAGATCTTCTTGACGAACATATCTTCCACGCTGAGTTCAAAGCATCTTTCACCACCCTTGATCATTCTATAGCAGCCCAGAATGAGCGTCCAGCTGCTGTTCCGGCCAACCTAGTGGCCAATACTACTGCTGCTAGGATTCGGGATTTCACCCGAATGAACCCTCTATCTTTTACTGGGTCTAAATCAAATGAGGACTATTTTTTAGAGTGTTGAGTTGGACGCATATCAGTTATAGGATGTGGCACACTCATGGTTTAAATAGTAGAAAGCAGAAAGGGTCGTAGATGCAGGGCCCATAGAATAGGAGGAGTTTGTGTTGCTCTTCTAGATAGGTTCTTTCCTCTAGAGTTGAGGAAAGTGAAGGTTTGGGAGTTTATAAATTTGAAGTAGGGAAATATGATGGTACAAGAGTATTCTCTTAAGTTTACTAAATTGTCCAGATGTGCTCCTCATGTGGTAGCAAACAGCAGATCTAAAATGAGTAAGTTTGTGTCTGGCGTGTCTAATAGTATAGTCAAGGAGTGAATGACCGTATTGTTGATTAAGAAGATGGACATATCCAGGATCATGTTCCATGCTCAGCAGATAGAGAAGGCTAAGAATAAAGAGATGGAAAGGGAGAACAAGAGATCAAGGATAAGTAGTTTCAACTTCGCTAAGCCTAAGTCAGAGGGTGGGAATCATTCTCAGTTCTTCCTGAAATCCTCAGTTCCAGCTCTGTCCTCAACAATGCTCCTATGCTAAAATTTAAAGACGACAACAAAAATAGGGCATCAGGCCCTAAACCCTAGGGTAGTGTTAGCAGTGCCTGAACCAATCACTTTGTCAAAAGTATGGCAGAAACAACCCGGGTATCTGTAGAGCTGGCAGTGATGTGTGTTTTGGATTTGGAAAACCAGGCTATAGGGTTAGACAGTGTCCTTAGGTGGGTTCGCAGAATCATCATAATCTTCTCTCAGCTCAGTCTAGTCGCCCGAATCAGCAGGGTGCCACTTCCAGTGCCACCAGTGGGCAATGCCCAAATAGACTCTATGCTCTTCAGTACCGACAGGATCAAGAGAGTTCTCCTGATGTGGTCACTGGTATGTTACAAGTTTATCATTTACATGTTTATGCTTTTATAGATCCAAGGTCTGCTTTGTCTTTTGTTACTCCTTATGTAGTAGTTAACTTTGGAGTCAGCCCCAAAATCCTAGCAGAGCCTTTCTGAGTCTCTACCCCAGTGGATAAATCTATTATAGTCCGGTGGGTATACAAGAACTGTCTGATTATGGTATCTCAGAAAGTCACTTTAGCAGACTTAGTCGAATAAGAGATGACTAATTTTGATGTCATTCTCAGCATGGATTGGCTTCATTCCTACAATGCCTTAGTCGACTGCAGAAATAGAATTTTCCAATGTTAGTTTCCAAATGAACCCGTTCTAGAGTGGAGGGGTAGTACTTCAGTACTTAGGGGTTAGCTTATTTCCTACCTAAGGGCAAGGAAGATGATATCTAAGGGATATGTCTACCATCTCATTCGAGTCCAAGACTCTAGTTCAAAAACCTCTAATCTTGAATCAGTGTCAGTGGCATGTGAATTCCCAGATGTGTTTCCCGAAGATCTCTCCAAAGTTCCTCTCGAAAGGGAAATCGAATTTGAAATAGACCTTCTTTGAGATACTCATCCCATATCTATCCCACCATATAGAATGGCACCTATAGAACTCAGAGAATTAAAAGAACAATTAAAGGATCTCCTAGATAAGGGATTCATCAGACCCAGTGTGTCCCCATGGGGTGCCCCAGTTTTATTCATGTAATAAAGACGGTTCTCTCAGAATGTGTATTGACTACCATCAGTTAAATAAAGTCATGGTCAAGAACAAGTATCCACTTCCCAGAATCGACGACTTGTTTGACCAACTTCAGGGGGCTAGTTACTTCTCTAAGATAGACCTCAGGTCAGGCTATCATTAGCTCAGAGTCAAAGAATATGACATTCCGAAGATAGCTTTCAAAACTCGGTATGGTCACTTCGAGTTCTTAATCATGTAGTTTGGTCTTCTTCATGGACTTGATGAACCGTGTGTTTAAGCAGTACTTAGAGATGTTCATCATAGTCTTCATAGATGACATTCTTGTCTACTCCCACAGTAAGCATGATCATGCAGACCATTTCAGAATAGTATTGCAGACTATTAGAAACCATCAGCTATTCGCCAAATTTAGTAAGTGAGAATTTTGGCTAAGGTCAGTAGCCTTTCTTGGCCATATAATTTTCGGTGATGGCATTATAGTTGATTCCCAAAAAATTGAAGCAGTGAGAAACTGGACTAGACCTATCTCTCCATCAGATATCAGGAGTTTCTTGGGCTTGGTTGGTTATTACCGATGGTTTGTTGAGGGATTTTCATATATTGCATCCCTTATGTCCAAATTGACTTAGAAGAAAGTCAAATTCCAGTGGTCAGTTTCTTATGAAAAGAGTTTTCAGGAGTTGAAGACTCGACTTACTACAACTCCAGTTTTGACCCTACCAAATGGTTCAGATAGGTTTGTGGTATATTGTGATTCCTCCAAAGTCAGTTTGGGGTGTGTTTTGATGTAGAGAGGTAAGGTCAAAGCCTACACCTCTAGACAGCTTAAGCCCCATGGAAAGAACTATCCTACTCATGATCTTAAGTTAGTAGCAGTAGAATTTTCCTTAAAGATCTGGAGGCACATATGTATGGGGAGCACATTGATGTGTTAGCTAACCATAAGAGCCTACAGTATGTGCTCTTAGAAAAATTTAAACCTCCATCAGAGAAGGTGGTTGGATTTGTTGAAAGACTATGACATGAGCATTTTATATCATCTAGGTAAAACCAGTGTAGTAGCTGATGCTCTCAGTAGGATGTCTATGGGTAGTGTTGCTCATGTGGAGGATGGTAAGAAGAAGTTAGTTCAAGAAGTTCATCAGCTTGCCCGACTAGGTGTTCGCTTAGGCGATTCAGCCAAAAGGTAGTGTATGAGTGTAGAGTAGTTCAGAATCATCCCTGGTTTCTGAGGTAAAAGAAAAGTAGGATAGAAATCTTAGTCTAGTCGAGTTGAAGGAATTAGTTAGAGATCATAAAGTAGAGATCTTCTCCCAAGAGGGAGATGGTATTTTGCATTATCAAGGTCTGCTATGTGTGCCAGGTGTAGATGACTTGAGACAGTGAGTTCTTGTAGAAGTGCATGGTGCGCGCTACTCTATTCATCTAGGTGCCACTAAGATGTACTGTAATTTGTGGGAGATCTATTGGTGGAGTGGGATGAAGAGAGACATTGCTGAGTTTATGGCTAAGTACTCAACATGTTAGCAGGTTAAGATCGAGCATCAGAAGCCAAGTGGGTCTATGTAGGAGTTCAATATTCCCACCCGGAAATGGAAAGAGGTGAACATGGACTTTGTGATGGGTTTTACTCGTACTCATCGCCAGTATGATTCAGTTTGGGTCATTGTAGACAGGATGACCAAATCAGCTTATTTCCTACCAGTCCATACCTATTATTCAGCCAAGGATTATGCCAAACTCTATATCAGGGAGTTGGTCAAATTGCAGGGTGTTCTGTTATCCATTATCTTAGATAGAGGTACCCAATTCATCTCTCATTTCTGTAAGGATTTCTAAAAAGGTCTTGGTACCCGATTTTACCTCAGTATAGGCTTTCATCCTCAAACAAATGGTCAAGTAGAAAGGACCATTTAGACTTGTAACACCTCAAATCTGGTACCCACAATGCTACACGGTGCTCATGACCCCGAAGAACCACAAACTAGCCCATGACTGATATCTGTACCTATATACTGCATAAAATACTTTATAAAGTGGAAACATGAACTGAAAGGCCATAAGGTTCAAAAGTAAGACATAGTATCTGATAAAAAAGTAACATCTGGGAGGGGTATGAAATACCTAAAAAAACTTAAATAAGCTATCTGAACATACTGTAGTCTGGAAAGCCTATAAAACGTGACTTTCTAAATAAGGAGTTGATGGTACATGTCCCCAACTAACTCCAACTAATAAAATAATTATTGAGATAATAAAATAATGATCATATACTTGAAAGATGAGGATTCACTGCTAACTCTGACAGCTGAGATTGGAATCTACTAATACTTTGGAGCTCGTGTCTCTGAACCTGTGGTATAAGACACCATAGTGCAAATGCGTCTGTACTTTGAATGTACTGGTATGCACGTGAGGTAAGCTGAATACATAGGGTTCATATGCATGAACAATAACAATAGCAGACTGACTATCATGCTTGTGAGAATACATGAATGAGACATAATAATTGACACTGATACTATGATAACATGGTTACTGAATCTAAATACTGATAACATGACATACTAATAACTGATATAACTGATAACATGAGTGACTGTATCTGACAGTCCTGAATCTAATGAAACTAGCTGAGTCCCGTACTGTATTTGAGTTGACTGTATCTGACAGTCCTAAAATCTGAAGAACTATCTGAGTTCTATTACTGAGACTGATTGACTGTGTCTGACAGTCCTGATTCTGTAACATGAAACTATGGGAAGTAGTTATCTAACCGATATGCCCTTAACATGCCATTACAGCTGAGTTGGGGGCTAATTTATAACCCCAATTGGAAGGGTGTCAATACCGCACCACTGGTAAGGATAAGCTATGGGTAACCCTTATCTGAAGTATCCCCAAAAGAGAACGGTGGGGCCCTTATCTGGCAGTGCTTATCCATCTCATCAACCCTCATCGGACAGTGTTGATATCTCAACCTATGCTAGCTACATAGTTTTGGAATGCAAGGATGACTTCGAAGAATCACACCCTCATCTGATAGTATGTGTTCCCATCATTGGGTTCACTCAGTGCTAATTTCTACTCCCATATGAATAGACTGTGAACATTATTTACTGAACTAAACATGGGCTGAGTTATTGAATTCTGTTGGCTAATGAAATACTACTGATATCTGACAACTGACTAAGTTCATGAGATCATAGAGATTTCCTGAGTCATAAGACTGTTTAAAGTCTAAGGATTCATAGCTTGACTGAGAGTATCGTAAAAACATGACATTGCTCTAGGCACACAGCTAATGTTTCGGGTATGAGTACTCCCAGGACTTGATGGAAGAAAACTGACCAAGCATAACTTACTTGAACATATAACTAACATCATAATCCATAATACATTTATAGAAGCATTTCATCAAAACATGTGTTAGGCATAACTTGTACATACATGGGGATTTCATGGTATCATGCTAGTTAGGCACTTTTCCTTTATCTAGGCATTTAATCAAACATATTATAGGCATGGTACATGTAAACATCATTGTACAATAATTAAACATCATGGTTCAATTCTAATTTCATCATTCAAGGGTTTAATCATAGGTTTGCATGAATCTATATCTATAATAATTTAACCCATATAGAATTTATCACCCAACATGGAGTAGAATTCAATTTCTCATTATCCACATGAACAAGAGCAGCACAATCATGAAATTCATAAGAAAATCCATAAACTTGAATTTAAAAAAAGGGTTTATTGGGCTTCATGAACGAAAGGAGTCCATGAATGAACACTATGCATACCTTGGTTCGTAAATGCACGAAGATTGACGGAGGAAATTCTTGATTCTGAATCTTCTATGAAAAGCCCTAGGTTGTTCTTGAGAGGTTTTTGAGAGAAGAGAGCGTATTTTGGGTAAAAAGTGGCTGAATCACATGTTAAAGGGCTTAAATAAGGGTTGGAAATTGATTCTTTTAACCCTGGACGTGTCTTGTAATTTCAGTAAAAAACTTTTCGAATTGGACCTCTGGCGCGATGCGGAGCCATCGCGTTGCCCTTTCTTTTGAGACCTGGAACTTTGGTAGGACGTGGAGAAAATCATGCTGAGACACTGGAAAAGGACAATTGCCATTTTAGCTTGTGGCGCGGCGTGCCACTGACCAATATGGCGCTGTTTTACGATGGGAACTTAAAATAGTCATAACTTCTTACCCGATTATCGAATTTAGGCAAATTTTATATCGATGGAAAGCTTATTGAATTTCCCATATGATAAAAAGTGAAAATATTAAAAAATACCATGTGTACAAAAGTGGATTCATCTTTCAAAGAAAGCTGCTAATATTTTTTAGATAATTTCAAGCTAGGAATAGGTATGGGGTATTACAATATCTCCCCCTTGAGAACATTTATCCTCGAATGAGACTGAGAGTGAGGAAAGAATATAAACTAAAATACATACTGAATATGAATAAATGAAACATGATCTCATGACTGACATGACTGATAGCTGAATATATCATACTAAACATGCATATCTGATGCATGCATAACTGATTTATATATACATGATTGAGTGTTCTGAGGAAATTGTTTCTCCTAATGAGAATGCATGTCTGATGCATAGTTATATAACTGAACTGATACATGAATTCATGACTAAATATGCAATGGTACTTGATACCAAGTTTGTGATGAACACTGAACATGAAACTGAGTAAGCTTAAGGAGAACTGTTACCTTAAGCTTTATCTGAGTTGCCAGAGAAGAGGTGAGGATACTTGGTATGCATGTCTGCTTCTGCTTCCCAAGTAGCTCCCTCGATGGACTTATTTTGCCAAAGAACCTTAACTAGAGAGACTTCTTTATTCCTCAATCTACTAGTCTGATAGTCTAGGATTTCAATTGGAATCTCCTCATAAGAGAGACTATTTTGAACATTAATGCATTTTGAACATTAATGCTCTGAATAAGGACTACAACTGCTGGGTCACCTATGCACTTCTTGAGCAAAGAGACATGGAAGACTAGATGAATTGAGCCTAGATTTGAAGGTAATTCGAGCTCATAAGCTACCTTGCCAATTCAACTAAGAATCTTGAAGGGACCGATATATCGGGGACTAAGTTTCCTTTCTTGCCAAACCGCTTCACTCCATTCATGGGAGAGATATTTAGATAGACATAGCCACAAATCTCAAACTTAAGATCTTTTCTATGAACATCTGCATAAGACTTCTGTCGGCTCTGAGCAGCCCAGAGTCTTTCTCTAATTAACTGGACTTTTTCTAAGGCATCGAATACTAAGCCAGGCCCTATGATTGAGGCTTTACTAACTTCAAACCAATCGATCGGAGATCTACATCTCCTACCATAGAGAGCTTTAAATGGATCTATCCGAATACTGGAGTGATAATTATTGTTGTATGCAAACTCAATCAAAGGTAAGTGGTCATCCCAACTACCCTTGAAATCAATTGTACACGCCCGCAGCATATCTTCTAAAGTCTGAATGGTCTTTTCTGCTTGACCATCTGTCTGAGGATGAAAGGCTGTACTGAGATAAACTTGGGTACCAAGACCCTTTTGGAATGCTTTCCAGAAGTGAGAGGCAAACTCGGTACCTTTGTCTGAGACAATAGATAACAAAACACCATATAATCTGACCAACTCCCTGGCATAATCCTTGGCTGAATGAGAGGCATGAACTGGAAAAAAATGGGCTGATTTGGTCATTCTATCTACAATGACCCAAACTAAATTATGCTGATGACGAGTTCGACGCAAACCCATCACGAAGTCTATGTTCACTTCTTCCTACTTCCAAGTAGGAATAATGAACTCCTGCATAGGACCATTAGACTTTTAATGCTCTATCTTAACCTGCTGACATGTAGAGCACTTAGCCACAAACTCTGCAATATCTCTCTTCATCCCACTCCACTAATAGACTTCCCACAAGTTGTGGTACATTTTTGTGGCCCTGGATGAATAGAGTAGCATGCACTATGTGCTTCTGCAAGAATTCGCTATCTTATCTACACCCGAAACACAGAGACGACCCTAGCAATGCAAAACACCATCTCTCCCTTGGGAGAAAACCTCTACTTTCTGGTCCTGAACTGACTCTTTCAACTTGATAAGGCTGGGATCTCTATCTTGTTTTTCTTTCACCTCACAAACTAGAGATGATTCTGAACTACTCTGAACCTATATATCACCCTCTCTGTATCGACTAAGCGAACGCCTAGTCTGGCAAGCTGATGTACTTCTTAAGCTAACTTCTTCTTACTGTCATCCACATGAGCAACACTACCCATAGACAATCAACTGAGAGCATCAGCCACTACATTGGCCTTTCCCGGATGATAGAGGACACTCATGTCATAATCTTTCAAGAGCTCTGACCACCCTCTTTAATGAAGATTGAGATCTTTCTGAGAAAAGACATACTGAAGACTCTTATGATGTGTGAAGATATCTACATGAACTCCGTAGAGATAATGCCTCCAAATCTTCAAGGCAAAGCATACGGTTGCTAACTTAAGATCATGAGTAGGATAATTCTTCTCATGGGGTTTAAGCTGTCTGGAGGCGTAGGCTATGACCTTACCATGCTGCATGAGGACTTAACCTAAATACACTATGAACCTATTTGGACCATCTAGAAGAGCTAAAATTGGAGTTGAGGTGAGTCGACTCTTTAACTCCTGAAAACTCTTCTCGCAAAGATCTGACCACTGAAACTTGATTTTCTTCTGAGTCAATCTAGACATAGGGGGTGCAATAGAAGAAAATCCCTTAATAAACTGTCTGTAATAGCTATCCAAACCCAAGAAACTCCGAATATATGATAGAGAGATAGGTCTGGGCCAGTTTCTTACCGCTTCGGTCTTTTGAGGATCTACTCTAATGCCATCACCCAAAATGATATGACCAAGGAATGATACTGACCTTAGCCAAAATTTTCACTTACTGAATTTAGTGAATAGCTGATGATCTCTGAGAGTCTGAAGTACTGTTCTGAGATGGTCTGCATGATCTCGCACACTGTGGAAATAGACCAGAATATTATCTATGAAGACTATGACGAACATGTCTAAGTACTATTTGAACACGCACTTTATTTGGTCTATGAAAGATGCTCAAACATTGGTAAGATCAAATGACATGACTAGGAATTTGAAATGACCATACCGAGTACTGAAAGTTGTTTTCGGAATGTCACATTCTTTGACTTTGAGATGATGATAGCCGGATCTGAGGTCTATCTTAGAGAAATAATTGGCACCCTAAAGTTGGTCAAACAAGTCATCAATTCTAGGAAGAGGATACTTGTTCTTGACTGTAACCTTATTAAGTTGACGGTAGTCTATGCATATTCTGAGAGAACCGTCTTTCTTGCATACGAATAATACTAGTGCGCCCCACGGGGAAATGCTGGGCTTGATGAATCCCTTATCTAGGAGATCTTTCAACTGTTCTTTCAATTAAGTTCTGCTGGTTCCATTCTGTATGGTAGAATAAAGATAGGCTAAGTATCTGAAAGAAGATCAATGTCGAAGTCTATTTCCCCTTCGGGAGGAATTCCTGGAAGATCTTCAGGAAAGATATCTGAATATTCATTCACAACTAAAATGGATTTAAGACTGAGAGTTTCAAAACTGGAATTCTTAACATAAACAAGATGATAGACACATTCCTTAGATATCAAAATAAGCTGACCCTTGAAAGCGGATACACTACCCTTCCACTCAAGGACGGGTTCATTTAGGAACTAAAACTGGACTATCCTATTTCTGCAGTCGACTGTGGCATAGCAGGATTAAAGCCAATCCATGTCGAGAATAATATCAAAATCAGTCATCTCTAATTCGATGAGATCTGCTGAAGTGACTTTCTGAAATATCATAACCAGGCAGTTCCTGTATACCCACCGGACTATAATGGTTTTACCCACTGGGGTAGAGACTGAAAAGGGATTTTCTAGAATTTTGAGACTGACTTCGAAATCAACTGCTATATAGGCAGTAAAAAAATATAAGGAAGCACCTAGATCTAGCAAAGCGTAAATATGCACATGAAAGATCTGTAATGTACCAGTAACCAGATCAGGAGAATTTTCCTGATCTTACCAGGACTGGAGAGCATAGAGTCTATTTGGGCGTTGCCCACTAGTAGCACTAAAGGTGGCACCCTGCTAATTTGGGTGACTAAACTGAGCTAAGGAGAGGAGATGACTCTGATAACCTAACTGAGGGCAGTTTCTGACTCTGTGGCCTGGCTTACCACAACTGAAACGGATATCATTTCCAGCTCTACACACACCCTTTTGGTTATTACCATAAGTCTGATAAAAAAGATTAGTTCGGGAACTGCTAACACTGCCCTGAGACTTAGAGCCTAGCGCTCTATCTTTGTTACCCTCTCTAAGCTTAGGAACTGGAGCACTGGCTAACGAAGGAGCTGGAACTGATGACTTAGGATGAATCTGAGAGTTATTGATTCTCTTTGACTTAGGCTGACTAAAATTAAAGCTACCTGTCCTAGCTCTCTTATTCTGCTTCTCCCTCTGCTTAATCTTCTGTTTCTCTATCTGCTGAGCATAAGTCATGAACCTGGCTAAAGTTATGTCACTATTCAACATGGCAGATCTGCACTTATTAACCACGCTATTATTTACCCCTGAAATAAACTTACTCATTTTGACCCTGCTATCTGCAACCATATGAGGGGCATATCTGGCTAATTAAGTAAACTTAAGAGAATACTCTTTCACCATCATATTGCCCTACCTGAGGTTAATGAATTCTAACACCTTAGCTTCTCTAAGCTCTAGGGGAAAGAATCTATCTAAGAATGCAGAAACAAACTCCTCTCGCTCAACAGGCCATGCATCATCTGGACTTTCTGACTTTCACTGTTTAAACCAAGTGTGAGAAACATCCTGTAACTGATATGCAGCTAGCTCAACACTCTCACTAAAAGTAACCCCCATTATGTCTGTAACTTTCTGCACCTGATCTAGGAATTCCTGAGGGTCCTCATCTGACTTAGACCCAAGAAAGAATAGAGGATTCATTCGGGTGAAGTCCCAAATTCTGGCTGCAGCTGAATTAGCCACTGGATTGGCCAGAACTATAGCTGGTCGTTCATTCTGAGCAGCAACTGAGTTAGCAAGAGTAGTGAATGCAGCTTGGAACTTTGCATGAGAAACATTTAGCCCAAAGGTTCTTCACATGTACCATGCCTACAATATGTTTGATTAAATGCCTAGATGAAGGAAAAGTGCCTAACTAGTATGATACCATGAAATCCCCATGTATGTACAAGTTATGCCTATCACATGTTTTGATGAAATTCTTCTATAAATCTACTATGGATTATGATGTTAGTTATATGTTCAAGAAGGTTATGTTTGGTCAGTTTCCTTCCATCGAGTCATAGGGGTACTCGTACCCGAAATATTAGCTGTGTCCCTAAAGCCATATCATGTTTTCATGATACTCTAATTCAAGCTATGAATCCTTAGAATTCACACAGTCTTATGAATCAGGAAATCTCCATGATCTCATGAACTCAGTCAGTTGTCAGATATCAGTAGTATTCCGTCAGTCAACAAACCCTACATTCACTACTGATATCTGACAACTGACTGAGTTCATGAGATCATTGAGATTTCCTGATTCATAAGATTGTGTGAAGTCTAAGGATTCATAGCTTGACTTAGAGTATCGTGAAAATATGACATGGCTCTAGGCACACAACTAATGTTTCGGGAACGAGTACCCCTAGGACTCGATGGAAGGAAACTGACCAAGCATAACCTACTTGAACATATAACTAACATCACAATCTATAATATATTTATAGAAGAATTTCATCAGAATATGTGATAGGTATAACTTGTACAGACATGGGGATTTCATGGTATCATGCTTGTTAGGCACTTTTCCTTCATCTAGGCATTTAATCAAACATCTAGGCATTTAATCAAACATATTGTAGGCATGGTATATGTAAATATCATTGTACAATAATTAAACATCATGGCTTAATTCTAATTTCATCATTCAAGGGTTTAGTCATAGGTTTGCATGAATCTATATCTATAATAATTTAACCCACATAGAATTTATCACCCAACATGGAGTATAATTCAATTTTTCATTATCCACATGAACAAGAGCAGCCCAATCATGAAATTCTTAAGAAAATTCATAAACTTGAATTTCAAAAAGGGATTCTTGGGTTCATGGACGAAAGGAGTCCATGAATGAACACTATGCATACCTTGGTTCGTAAATACATGAAGATTAATAAAGGAAATTCTTGATTCTAAATCTTCTATTAAAAACCCTAGGTTGTTCTTGAGAGATTTTTGAGAGAAGAGAGCACATTTTGGGTGAAGAGTGGCTGAATCATATGTTAAAAGGCTTAAATAGGGGTGAAAAATTGACCCTTTTAACCCTGGACGTGTCTTGTAATTTCAGTAAAAATTTCCCGCATTGGACCCCTGGCACGACGCGGAGCCATCGCGTTGCCTCTTCTTTTGGGACCTGGAACTTTGGCGCGACAAGGAGGAAATCGCGCTGAGACACTGGAAAAGGACAATTGCCATTTTATCTTATGGTGCGGCACGCCACTGACCAATATGGTGTTGTTTTACGATGGGAACTTAAAATAGTCATAACTTCTTACCCGATTATCGAATTTAGGCAAATTTTATATCGATGGAAATCTTATTCAATTTCTCACATGATAAAAAGTAAAAATCTTAAAAAATACCACGTGTACAAAAGTGGATTCATATTTCAAAGAAATCTCCTAACATTTTTTTAGATAATTTTAAGCTAGAAAAAGGTATGGGGTATTACAAGACTTTAGAAGATATGCTGCGAGCGTGTATAATAGACTTTAAAGTTAGTTAGAATGACCACTTGCCTTTGATTGAATTCACATATAACAACAGCTATTATTCTAGCATTCAGGTGACTCCGTTTGAGGCACTTTATGGGAGGAGGTGTAGATCTCCCATTGGTTGGTTTAAAGTGTGTGAGGCCATAGTGGTAGGGCCTGACTTGGTATTCGATATCTTAGAGAAATTTTAGTTGATCAGATAAAGGCTTAAGACAGCTCAGAGCCGACAAAAATCGTATGCATATATGCGCAGAAAGGATCTCGAGTTTGAGATTGGTGATTATGTGTATTTGAAAATCTCTTCTATGAAAGGAGTGAAGAGGCTTGGCAAGAAGGGGAAACTCAGTCCCCGATATATCGGTCCTTAACAAATTCTCAGTCGTTTCAGAATGGTAGCTTATGAGCTTGAGTTGCCTTTAGACGGAGCTTCAGTCCATCCAGTGTTCCATGTCTCCTTGCTTAAGAAATGTATAGGTGACCCAACAGTCATATTCCCTCTAGAGGGAATAGATATTCAGAACAGCCTCTCTTATGAAGAGATTCCAGTCGAAATCTTTGATTATCAGATTCACAAACTGAGGAACAAAGAAGTCCATCTAGACAAAGTTTTTTGGCAGAATCAGTCCATTAAGGGAGCTACTTGGGAAGCAGAAGCAGGCATGCGAACCAAGTATCTTTACCTCTTCTTCGCAAACTCAGACTCAACCTAAGGTAATATTTTTCTGTTGAATTTACTCAGTCTCATGTTCAGAAATAGCTACCAACTTGGTATCAATTAACATTGCATACTCAGTCATACATTCACGAATCACTTCAGTCACGTACTTTTGCATAGACATGCATGTCCAGAATATAAACTCAGCTTATTAGTAATTCCAGTCATGCATTCATGAATAATGTTCAACTATTTACTCATGCATCAGATATACATGTTCAGTATGATAATTAAGTATATCAGTAATTTCAGCCATGAAATTATGCTTCAGTTGTGCATGTCCAGTGTCTAAATCCAGTCTATTAGTATTCTCAGTTTAAACAATCTCATTTGAGGACAAATATTTCCATGGGGGAGATATTGTAAGATTCTGTAAAATCCTAAGCTTAACTCAGTCCTTTAAAGCTTATTAAGGGGTCCCATACTTAGAAAATTTTAGCTAAGTAATCAGACTTGGTGTCATTTTAGCCTTCGTAAGTTGGCAACTCTATTTCATGACCTCTTTGACCTTAAAATATCAATCTTTAGGTTGATTCATGATTAGGAATGTCATTAGGTGTTCTCAAACAAGTTTCAGATTTTTTGAACCTCGTTTAGACCATGTTCAAGTGACCAAAATAATGAGTCAATGCGATCTCGATTCGTTGTATTGTCCATCGCGCCGATAGATAATTTTTCCCTCAGATTAGTGTAAATTTTAGTGAATTGATGCAGACTCAATGCGATGCGTTGGCCATCGCATTGATCCCAATGATGCGGTGCGTTGGTCTATGCATCAATAGTCCAGTTTTCAGTCATTAAAAAGCCACGTTCTTAGGGGTATTTGGGTCTTTTTCCACCCCTATTCAGCCCTAAAACACGAGATTCAACCTTCATTAAGCAACATACACTCACTTTCTCTCAAATTTCTCAAGAACAAGAACCCTAGGCAATTTAATTTCAAAGTTAAGGCTCAAGATTTCACCATTGTTCTTTAAGAATTAAATAGCCAAGGTATGTGAAGTGTTTATCCAAGGGTTCCTTCCACCCTTGGAGTCCAAGAAACTCTTTTAAACTTCAAGTAGCTTGATTTCATGCTTTCCATGATTTGAAATCAAAGTGTATTCATGATTATTGCTATAATTGGGTTTCTATTTCATGATTTATTACAAGATTAATGTAGAATTAATTGACATGTGTGATTTATCATGTAAATTCATGTTGAAACCCATGGAATTGTGAATTTGGAATTGAATCATGATGCTCATATGTTGTTTTAGTGTCGTGTGCATAGATTATTCTATCCAAGTGTTTGATGAATTGCTCATGTGAATGTAATGATAAGAATATATCATGCTAGTATGTATACTGTTCCATGCCATGCAAGTTTTTGATAAAATGCCTCTATAGATGCATTATGAACAAGTGTGCATTTTTATGTCATGCTATGCAAGATCATGTGAAGTTTTACTTTTCATGCTATCGAGTCCTGAGGGTATTTATACCCGACAATTTAGCTATTTACCTAGAGCCAGTTTTAGTTACAGAATAATCTCAGTCACGTCACGATCAATAGTACTCTCAGTTAGTTACAGGACTCAGGAGAACTCAGTAGATTCAGTATTAGTCCCATCTAGTTCAGTATTCAGTTAAGACCTCAGTAAACTCAGTCAGCTAACTGAATTCAGTAATATTCCATCAGTCAGTGAAACTTAGTAAAATTAGTAACAGTTCAGTCAAGCCTAGTATGAATTAGGAAATCAGTTCAGTGTCTATTCAGTTGGGATTAGGATTCAGCACCGAGTTAACCTAGGGATGGGGGCATTCCTGCCAGCACAGGGTTTGACCCTTAGTAGCAATCCTTTCATTATAGAACTACGTAGCCAGCGTAGGTTGAGATATATTCTTGCCAGACTAGGGTTGATACATCTTATACGAGTTTTCCTGCTAGTGAGGGTTGACGAAAAAACTTCCTGTTAGAGAGGGTTAACTCACAGTTATCTTTACCCATGGTACGGTACTGACATCCTTCCAATTGGGGTTATAGGTTGGACCCCAATCTATTCAGAAAGAGGAATGTCGGTTAGATAATTACCTCCCATAGTCTCAGTTTCAGTTCTAGTCACAGAATAGAACTCAGTTCAGTTCTACAGATTCAGGACTGTCAGATACAGTCACTCAGTTTAGTACGGAACTCATTTTAGTTCAACAGGATCAATAATGTTAGATACAGTCACTCGGTTATCAGCTACATAGTATCAGTACACTCAGATATCAGTAAATCAGTAATTCAGAACTCAGTATCCAATGTTATCACGATCTCAGTTACAGTATACGTATCCATTCATGTACTCTTATTCATTTATATTCATGTCATTCAATTAGTATTGATCATGCATATGAACCTATGCATTTCAGCCTACCTCACTTAGCATACCAGTACATTCAAAGTACTGACACATACTTTTCTTTTGTGCTATGATGTTTTATATCATAGATTCAGACGCATGGGCTCCTGAGAACCCTTAGCTGTTCAGATCTTCAGCAGTCAGAGTTAGTGGTGAGTCCCCATAGTTCGAGGACATGATTATTTTCTTCAGTATTTTGGTTTATCAATACATTTTTGTGTAGTTGGAGTTAGTTGGGGGCTTGTCCCATCAACTCCATGATTCAGATAGTAGAGGCTTTTTAGACTAGAGTATTTTCAGATAGATATTTTAGTTTTGGTATTATTATACCGTATTTAGTTTTATTTCAGTATTGAACCTTATGACAAGTTTATGCCTAATTTTTGCATATTTGGAGTATTACTATTCAGTTATTGCAGTAGGTATCAATCATGGTTTAGCTTGTGGTCCTTCGGGATTATAAGCCCGTGTAGCATCCGAGGTACAGACTCGATGGTAATTTTTTGCCTAATTTCCACATATTTGCAGTATTACTATTCAGTTATTGGAGCAGGTATCAGTCATGGGTTAGTTTGTCGTCCTTCTGGATTATGAGCACCGTGTAGCGTCCGGGGTACAGACTCAGGGCGTTAAACAAACCTTAACTTCACTATTTTTGTAACCTGTAATGATCTTGTTCCCCTTCATATCGAACAACGACAACAAAGCAGAACAATTAGAATTATAACTAATTAATTCCGTAACATCTTCACATGGATTATCCAAACACATTACTGCACAAGCTTTCTCATCAAACAACAACATGAAAATATTCATTACAATTACCTTAAAATAAAAAAAAAAAAAATGTAGTAGTCGTTCTATCCTGAAACCAATAATCCCAATGATCATTCATAGTAACAAATTACATAATATGTGGATTATCCCAATGATATGGAAACCAATAATCTCAGTGATCATTTACACATAAAATGACTTAGATACTATTATTGTGGATTATTGATAATGGAAGAGAATTTGTTTAGAAAAATGGAATAAGAAACAAATTAACTGTTTTGTGGAATTTTATTGATCCTTTACCATTATTTGTTGATTTAATTGCTACATTAATGGGAAATTTAGCTGTTACAATCCTTAATTTATGCAAATTAGTTTACTAACTAAATGTATCTGTAAGATTTATCTAACATTACTTATATGTATGTTCGATGGTTAAAAAGTGGGATTTTATGAAATTAAATAAAAAGTTGAGATTTTAGGTTAGTAGTGATAAACATGTCAGGATATAGGTAAAATATACCTTTTTTTCCGATATCAAATCAAGTCAAATCAAACTATTAGTAGAATTTTTTCAAAATCTACGCGATTTGTGATTAGATTCGATGTACGTTTCCATTATATTCATCCCTTCAGAACATTTTTGAAGTGCAAAGCCCGGTTACAATGTGCCAATCAAGCGTCAATGGGACACCTTGATATTAACGTTTATTGACTTACAATTCCGATACCAGTAGAACTATTTCTGTTGCCTTCTTACTACCAAAACATAATGCATTTTGATCAATAATTATTGTCCAAATTTGAAGTTTAAAATTCTCTCAAGTAGTATTTGATTCAGAAGACGAGTTGACCATGTTGGTAATGACTTCGGCACTAAAGAGTGAAATATGTTAACCGTCTAGTGTTAAGACGCTGAGCTAAAGTTACCAAAATCAATGGAAAGATTTTGTTTGGCTCTATTCTCAGATGACATACCCATACCAAATGTAGGTTAAAGGGCAAATTAAAAGTGTGAAGCAATCCGTCCAAAAGAAATTACCATCAACTTAGGAGTCGAATGCACTTCTAAATAAATTCCATCTGTTCAACCAGAGCATTTGACGAAACTTAGGGCTGTGTAAAAATCGAACCGACCGATAAATTGAATCGATAAAAATGTTATTGGTTTGTTGTTATTGGGTTAACTGTTTTTTAATGGTTTTATAAAAAAATTATTGAGTTATTGGTTCGGTTCGATTTTTTCTTATTGGGTTATTGGGTAAACCGATAACGCAATAAGAATATATATATATATATATATATATATATATATATATATATATATATATATAATCTATATATATAATCTATAATATATTAAAAGTCTGAAGCTCCTTAGAAAAGTGAATTGAACTTTTTGTCCTTCATTAAAAATTTTCACAATAGACAAAACTGTCATTTACTCATTTTTATATTTAATAATTTAAAATCACTTAAAAATTAAATGTAATAAATTAGTAGTTCTTTATTTAAACTAGGTAAGAAAACCTAATATTTTGGGGATCTTTTTAATTTTGGTCACAATCAAAAAATACGAACTGAACAAATCAAATTAAAGACAAAATAAATTAGTAGTCCTATTTAAGGTAAAGTTTGATTATCCAAACAATTATTTGAATAAATTATAGAAATCTTCATCAAAGGCAAAATAAATTTAAAGCCTTACTGTGGGTCTCATATATTTATAGTAGCAGAGCAATTTTAAACCTAACCATTTTCTTTACTTTAAAAATAAAAAATAAAAAATAAAAATCTTGTAATTTTTTATAACTAAAAATAGATCGACTTTTTTTATTTCTTTTATTTTTTAATGAAATAATTTATAATCTCATAAATATTAAGTTTTATTTTAAATCACAAATTGCAAATATATTATTTAATTTTTTAGGTCAATTTAAAAAATATATTTATATCTATAATCTATATATCTATATAATAATAATAATAATAATAATAATAATAATAATAATAATAATAATAATAAAAATAAAATATAATAATAATAATAATGATAATAATAATATACTAAAGTGGAACCCCCTTATAAAAGTTATTTGAACTTTTTTTCCTTCAATAAAAAATATCACAATAGACAAAACTATTATTTACTAATTTTTATATTTAATAATTTAAAATCACTTAAAATTAAATGTAATAAATTAGTAGTTATTTATTTAAACAAGATAAGAAAACCTAATATTTTGGTATCCTTTTAATTTTGGTTATGATAAAAAAACATAATACTAAACAAACGAATTAAATATGTGCGAACTAGACAAATCAAATTAAAAACAAAATAAATTAGAAATCCTATTTAAGGAGAAATTTGATTATTCAAACAATTATTTGAATAATTGTAGAAATCTTCATCCTAAAGAAAAAACAAATTAAAAGTCCCATTTAAGGTGATTTAATTATTCAAACAAGTATCAAGACAGTTGTAGAAATCTTGATTATTTTTTTTCTATATAATTTAACGATTACGTTCTTGACACTTTGAAGTTGTTTTGATTTTCTTCGTTAACCTAATTGTGTGATTTTTGTATGTGTTTTATGGTATTTTGAGATTTTATCCTTCGCTTTTGTTTAAATTGGTTCATATATTATTATTGCCATAATTTATGTTTGCTAGGTTGTCACCTGACTCTAAACAACGCTACGAGACTAAAAAATTTCAAGTAAGCTTCGAAGCTTTATTGTATTTAGAAAATAAAATAAAATAAAATAAAATATTTTAATATTTTGATTCATAAGATGCACATGTTTACTTCAGTTTAAATTCATTATTTTTAAGTGTTGCTTTGATTTTTTTTAAACCTAGTTGTGTGACTTTTTGTGCATATTTTGTGGTATTTTGAGATTTTATACTTAATATTTTTTAAATTGATTTATGTTGTTTAATTGTCATAATGTATGTTCATTAGATTGTGACCTTTAGAAGAATGCAGCGAGACCAAAATTTTCAAGTAAGATTCAAAGCTTTGTTGTGTTCAAAACATATAATAAAATTTAAATTTTTAATTTTTGTTATTATAATTGGTTAGTAGTCGTGATAAAAGTGTTTTAGTTTTTGATATTATATTAATAAATTATTAATATTAAACATAAATAAATATAGTGTGAAGGTCCTTAGAAAGAACTTTTTGTGAATCATTGAAAGACTCTACAATAAATAAAATTGGTATTTATTATTTTTCTCAATTTTTGTTTAATTTTTTAATTTCAATTTATGTTATTATAAATAGTTACGAGCCATAATAAAAGTGTTTTCTTTTTTTCTTTTGAATTATATTAATAGATTATTAATTTTAATTATAAATTAATAAAGGTTGAAGGTCCTTAAAATAATAGATAAAATTGTTATTTACTATTTTTATTCAATTTTTTATTTAATTATTTTATAATATTTCTCCTAAAATATGTAGAAAGAATTGTGATAAAATAATGACTCTTAAACCATGAAAGATTAAGAATTTGTAAAATATATTATATTAAAGGGTAATTAATGTCAATATGAAGTAGTTGATGCGAAAATTTTTTTGGAGACACATTAGACATAAAATAATTAAACTCATAAATAGAAATATAGAAATATAGAAAGACAAAATTAGAAGGTAGTTTCTAAGGTCACACGATTTCTTTTTCACTTTTAAAGTTGAAACATTGTTGTCTAAGGAATGACTTTGTGGTACAATCAAACTTATGTACATTGTACAACATAAATATGATTATCTAGAATTATTTGGTTAATTATAACTTAGTATTTTGCTATTTGTTATTTCTTATTTTTGTAATTATGTGTCTCACACTTTTTTTCTTTTTGAGTTGAGGGTCTATGAAAAACAATATCTCTACCTCACAATATATCCATATCTATATGTATAATCTATAATAATATATTAAAAGTGTGAAGGCCTTTAGAAAAGTGAATTAAACTTTTTTCCCTTCATTAAAAGAGTCCGCTTTAGACAAAACTGTCTTTTACCCTTTTCCCTACAATTAAATTCTTCAAAATAAATATACTAAATTTTTTCTACAATTAAATTCTTCCCAAATTTAATTTGGTTTGTACCTGGTTTCTTTCACCCAAAAACACCTTAAATTTCCCTATAATTAACTTTTTTCAAATTTAGCTTTCCCCCCATTTTTTATACGTTTTTTCCCTTAACTAATTGTAAAACATACAGTTTTTTTCCTACACCCTAAATTTTCCTATAATTAGCTTTTTCCAAATTTAGCTTTTCCTCCATTTTTTATACTTTTTTCCCCTAACTAATTGTAAAACATACATTTTTTTCCTACTATACTTGATTAAAACACCCTTTTTTTTAGTTAATCCTATTTGGTTCCTACTTGGTTTATTGAGAAAATTGAAGGAAAGGTGTCTATTAAGTCTTGAATGAAGGATTGGTGACATTGACCAACAGATAGGGTCAAACATCATTAGAAAACTTGATTAAGTCAATTGTGGACTTGATTAATATTTTCAAAACTTTCTAATCTTTTCAAAAATACAAATCAACCCAACCCACACTCCTCTTCAATCCTAATCAACCACTCTCTCTCTCTCTAGCTTCTCCCAACTAATAGTTCTGCAAAATTTCTCCCTTCAACCTCCGGCGATAAATAGTCGGGCGAGTTCCTTTTCGACTTTCAACCGTTAATCGACATGAATACTTCTTCGGCGACAACAACTTTGAGTTCTTCGTCCTCTCATTTTCTTTTTCACAGGTAAAAAATTATGAAGAAACAGAGGAACTTGAGCCAACTACTCTTCTGGTATTAAAATGTGGACTGAATAAAACCCTAATT
This sequence comes from Capsicum annuum, assembly GCF_002878395.1. Lineage (NCBI taxonomy): Eukaryota > Viridiplantae > Streptophyta > Magnoliopsida > Solanales > Solanaceae > Capsicum > Capsicum annuum. The sequence continues at coordinate 69,903,852 of NC_061112.1, read as the reverse complement.
TCTGGTATTTCTGCATTTCTTCTTCTCGTTGTCATACTATTGATTCGAATTTGTTGGTGATCTTTGGTCACAGTTGATGTTCTTAGTGTGTATGTGTGTGTGTGATATGTTGGTATTGCTGGGTTGATTTATTGTTTGTCTTGGTAGAAATGGTATTGCAACAGTTGAAACATCTCATGTAATAGATGAAACATATGATGCAACAAATAAAAATCTGATGCAACTATGAAAATCTGATGCAACAGGTGAACAATCTAACAAATCATTCATATATTGCGACAAACGACTCTTCTGTTTGGAAGAAATCTAAACAATATTGATCCAACAGATAACTAATTAGTGATCTATTTTTATTCTTTCCAATAATTTACTCTTCATTTTAAAATCTGATGCAACAGATTAAAAATCTGATACAACTATGAAAATCTGATGCAACAGGTGAACAATCTAACTGATTATTTATCTATTGCGACAGACAACTCTTCTGTTTAGAAGAAATCTAAACAATATTGATCCAACAGATAACTGATTAGTTATCTATTTTTATTCTTTCCAATGGTTTACTCTTCATTTAACAACAGATTAGGATTGTTTTTATTCTTTCCAACGGTTTACTCTTCATTTTACAACAGATTAGGATTGTTTTTATTCTTTCCAAAGATTTACTCATACAGGTCGGTTATCTATTGCAATAGATAACATACCTGGTGCAATAGATTAGTAATCCATTTTTATTCTTTTCAACGATTTACTCATTCGTTGCAATAGGTCGGTTATATGTTGCAACAGATAAAATACCTGGTGTAACAAATTAGTGATCTATTTTTATTGTTTCCAATAGATTACTCATCCATTACAACAGGTCAGTTATGTGTTGCATCAGATAAAATACCAGGTGTAACAGATAGTGCTATTTTATGGTTCCCACGTATTACTCATCCGTTGCAACAGGTCGGTTATATGTTATAACAGATAAGATAGCTGGTGCAACAGATTAGTTGTCTGTTGGAACTATTATATTACTATTATGCATTAATCAATTATAATATGTGTTATGTCCCTGTTAATTTAAGATAACATGGCTCCTAAAATAAAAGAAATAGAATCAAGTCCAAGTAAAGGAACGAGTGTAGCAGCTCAGCTACATCCACCACTCTATGAGCTTGCTTTACAAGCATTATCTCAATCAGGAGCAGAAGATAATGAACACGAGGAGGAGGAATCTTTCAAAAGAGATGATCCAAATGATAATAGCCCTTTCGTCGAAGAGTTGGTCAAAACCTTTAGCACTGATCGTTACCCTATGAAAATGCAATGCGATGGTGCCACAGATTTAATGGGTGATCTCGTGGTTAAGTCAGTCATAGGAAAATCTTTCGATGCCTTCAGAAAAATACTTCGAGAACAAAAATTGGATTCTTATTTCAGGGAAAGCTGCTTTGGGAAATATCTTGATTTGCCGGAGGACAACAATGCTCGTTTTCAGATGAAAATGGTATATGATCTTCTCAAGTGCAGGTTTATGTATGAAAACAAATATAAGATGGATGAGGTGTGGATAAATTACTGTGGCATGCCTGTTTATTTTGGTTGGGAGGAGTTTGACATAGTTACCGGACTAAAATGTTATCCTCCTTCTTCTTCTCAAGTTATACCTACTCTGACCCAAAAAAAGCACCCCACACACCCAAAAAAGAAAAAGGCAAGTCAAGTGATCGTGATGACCTGGTGTCCATTGTTGGTCCAAGCTTCAAAAACAAAAATCTGGTTGAAGCGTTAAAAGGTAAAGGACTTTCAAAGAAGCACAAGCAATCATTATACTTGGTTTGGTTTGTACATAATGTTCTTTGGGTGAGAGATGTTAACAACAACATAAGCCTCGGTTTAATAAATCTCTTCGAGGATCTTGAGGCATTTAACAACTATCCTTGGGGTTATGAAAGTTTCAAAATGACTTTCGAATATTTTTTGACTCCGTTAACACCAAAAACAGTCAACTTATATGGTTTTCCATGGGCCTTCATGGTAAATATTTCTTTTATCATGATATGATTCATCATTTTTTATTCAATAATGCTTTTGATTTATTGGCATTATGTTATAGGCTTGGGCATTTGAAGTCATTCCTTATTTGAGACAACAAGTAAACTACCAAGAAGAAGTTTTTTGTCCAAGAATTCTGAGATGGTTTTCGGCCAAAACCAATAAAAATACAAAATTTCTTGATCTTTTCAATCCCTCCGAGGAAGCAGTAAGTCCAATTCTAATCAAGTTTTTATTTTAATTAATGATTAAATGATTTCATCATCATTCTTAATGTATGTACTGATTTATTTTAGATTGTCCATCCATGACTTACTCCGACCAACTGAGAGTTGAAGATGCCATTTTTTCTTACGTTACGGTTTGTGCAAACTTTATCGGACCCTAAGGTCGTTGATGGAATAAAAATGGAATTATTTGGAGCCACAACCATCACAAGAAAAATAATTTTGGAGGGTGGGGCTAATGATGCTCCTCTTACAGTTTTGAAACAACAAGCCATTATGATTATGATCATAATGGTTGTACAGATTTTTCTCCAGATTTTGCCGCATCTAGCGAATGTTCTTCATGCAAATATCAAGACTGCAAGGTGAAACACGATGGAGTGATTAATGCTATTAATGCACTAACTGCTTCTGTAAAGAAAATGACATCTAAGAGGGGTGTCATTCTATCAAAGAGGATTTCATATCCAGACACTCCACTAGAGATCAAGGCGGCTAAGAGGAGAAGGAAAGACACTTCCAAGGCATCATCAATCATAAAAAAAAGTAAGATTGCAATGACTCTGTCTTTGTCTTGTACCGATGTTCAGTGTGCAATGGCTACAGAAGAGCAGTATAAGCTGAAGAAGATGAATGAACATCATCTGTTCCAAAAAACAAACAAGCACATATCTATTTCAACAGATGATACATCTGCTGAAAATTATCAAACAGATGTATACATTTGTTGCAACTATTGTCTAACCTGTTGCATTAGATTAGTTATCTGTTTCAACAGATGAGTCTTATGTTGCAACAGATGGGTCATCTATTTGAAATTATCGTACTGCTATGATTTACCTATTTGAATTTGTCCCAAAAGATAATCCATCTGATGCAACATAAGAATCATCTATTGCAACAGATGGAAAATCTGTTGTATATCTCTACTTAGCATTGATAATTCTGGCTTTCCAGGTAGATGTCATAGCTACTGCCAAAGAGCATAATATGACAGTTGATAATCCATCAACTGCTTCCAAAGATGAATAAAAAGTAGAGCCTGTCAGTTTGGGAGAACGGAAGAATTATTCATTTGAAGGGTTCAACATCTCGGACGAGGCTCCAAAAAAACTAATACAGTTTATCAACGACTATTTAGAATGGATTGACGATGGGCTGTTAAGGCATCATGCCGGCAGGTACATAAATCAATTTTATGGATATTGGTTTATACAATTCTTGTTGTAAGAACCTGACATTAACACATATAAATCATCATGTAGAAAACAAAATGATGAGCGCTACAAAGTGAACGAATCGAGTCTTGGTTTTGATATGTTCGACTTTGTTGTTGCACATCCCGGAACTAATAATTGGTTCTATTTGATGTCACAACCCCAAACTTGCTGGAATGATGAAGTTTAAAGGCCATACATATTACTATTAATTAATACTTTATTTAATTGCATCTGCATATTGATTTTTTCATCACGTAATCCAAAATGTTTGATAATATGTGCAACACATCAATTTTATTTTTTACTACCTTCGAAAGAAGGTCAAGTTGTAAACACAAGAATTATACAAATACACAACAGGTAATTATTTGTACAAAGTTTACATCAATAATGCCTATAATAGGTATTGGCAACAGCAGCCGAAAGTTTCCTGAAATGAGGAATGCTTAATCAGCATCATCAAAGGTTTTAGCATTCCGACTGGCTTACCTTGGCATTTGGTCGACGAAGTGTACATCCTAATCAATTGTGGTGATGAATTCCAATGGGTGTTGGTTGTCGTCGTTTTAAAAGAGAGGCACATCCGAGTTAATGACTCGATGTCGCGAAGGACACGTTCTAGGCCTTCGTCTGAGATACAAAAGCAGGATAAAATATTGCCTACTTACCTTGGTATGAGTGGCTTTTTGAATTAAAAGGTTCATACTGATTGGTCGACGATTGAAGTATACTGGGATAAAATGGCTAATCCATCTGATGTATAATATGTTGACGGAATTTCTCAACAAACCATTGGTAGCCTATAAGTTTAAGTTTCATTTCACAAATTTCACAACGCTTGCATGAACTGCAAGATATGGATTATCTATTTTTTTTATAATGCAGGGATTGTGGTCCTTTTGTTTCCGCCTATGCTGAGTATTTGAGCGATGGATTACAAGTACCAAATGATGGACTTGATGCCGGATTACTCCGCAAAATATATGTTTCTCTTTTATGAAAATATGGAGAAGCGAAAGCTCAGAAGCCGTACTCACCTGACGTTAAAGATCCATGACGACCAAAGCCAAATTCTATAGCACTGGATGAAGAACAACTTGTACATATTGATTAGATATTTATAGCTCGAGTCCGTCAATGTAATAACCTATCCTCCTTGGTTTAACTTGTTGATTTATATGTAGAGTAGATCGTTTGTACTCATAATAATTTTTTTTACATTTTATTTATTTGTTGAGTTATTTTATTTCATGTAATTTTCAAAGGCTTCGATTTATTTTATTCTATCTATGAATATAATTAACTCTAAGTTTTGAACATGTTAATTTAAATGAAGTGCTAGATTCAAACATCGCAATAGATAATACATCTACTGCAACAGACGACATTATTATCAGACAGATTTAGACATATGTTGCAACATGAGATGCAACACGTAGGTCATCTGCTGAAAATTATATAACAGGTCTTCCTACTTTTTTTATTTGCTCCGACAGATTATGGATTAGTTGGAACAAATAAGTTATATGTTGCAATAGATCATAAATCTGTTGCGACAGACAGACGGGGAACATCTATATAACGCAACAAATGATCAACCTATTCAAACAGATAATCAATCTGTCACAACAGGTACTATATCTATTACGACAGATATAAAATCTATTGCATTATAAAAATTCAACTTTGCCAGACATAAAAATTATTGCCCCTATATGTATAGTGAATTGGCTTGAAATGAAAATTTATTATCATGTTCGTCTTTGTCTTTGTACATGTTCTTTTTTATACACGGGCTCCAACCATTTAGTTAGTACCCCATATGCCTAGACCCATTGCATCTTTCCCGTAATGGTGTCGCACACACCGGTCATTTGTGTACCGGTCAGCAAACACTCCATGTATGCAAGTGAGTATGGACCGCACGCTGCACCGGTTGTATTTTTTGGGAGCTAGATGTTCTTATTTTGAACTTCAAAAACCCATGATTCCTTTGCCAATACTTCAGCCGGCAAATGATCTATCAGCTTACTCTGCGTCAACAACTTGGGCAACAACTTCAAGAATGGCTGCATGTGGTTTAAAAACGTCTTCTCGCTGAAAACAGGTAAGTTGCAGTCATAAACCTTAATCTTTCCCTTGTATAGTAGTATCTCAACAGTGAGAAAATGGGTGACATCCACATTCATGACTGCAAAGATTCTCTTTGCCTTGGTCCAGTTCTTGCCGTGTGGATATGGCCTCTTCCATCTAACATATTTAATCGCTTCTTTATCCCATTGGAATGTAGAAACTAACTGATCAAATCCCAGGACACCGGAATCATCTAGATTACGAAGATCAGCATACCTATCTTTGAAATTATTGTAAAAGTTGAGGTCCATTATCCTATTAGCAGCATCATAAGCATCTGGGTACGCTAATTGCCTGCCCCTCATGAGGCAGAGAATTTCATCAACATACTATGGTATAAAAAGATATTTTTTATAGTAATTGTAAAGAATAAAAATACAGTGGAAAGAATCCAATGCAGAGGGTTCTCTGAATCAGTTCACAGATTACCCAACCAACGCAACTTATGCAACAGATGTGTATTATGTTACAACAGAATACCAAACTATTGCAATAGATTACACATCTGTTGTGTAGATTCTTCTTCATGGAGTAGATTAGAAGGGTAAGTTAGCAAAAGTAAACTTATCTTGTCCTCATATCACACGCACATATTTGTCATATTTGAGAAGTCTTTGGCGGCAAATGAATGCATGGTGTATTCTTTTTTAACCTTCATCTTGATGAATTCTTCCAGTTCCTTCTTCTTCTCCTTGCCAAGCACCGCAAATATGTCCACCTTCATCAGCGGCCGCTGAACTTTAACAACTATTAGAGCGGAGGGAGTTGTATTTTTTGTTGATTTTAGAACGGAGAGAATTTGTCTAATTTTTATTCTCCTCCTCCTAACCACCACTATAGGAGTGCATGGCTCCCTCACTTCGTTAGATAGTATAACACTTCTCCTAGATTTCAACTCCTCTGCAGCTTCAGCAATAACCTCTAGCTTGTCGAGGAGTTTATCCTCTCGGTCCTTTCATACTTTGTATTTACAATGAGAACATGAAGGTGAGGAGGGGTGAGAGGGACCACTGTAAGGGTGGGAGGGACTGGTGTAAGGATGAGAAGGAGGACCTGTGCAAGGGGTGTTTTCAAATATATTTATTTTTTGTTGAGCACCAACATGCTCATAATCACGACTGGTAGCAGAAGCAGAAGCATGATGGCTGCCACCATCACAAACAACTCCACCAGCAACACCCCCAGAAAAAGCACCCGGATCTATTGTTGTTTGAGTTAGGTCGTGAAGAGCTTCAACATTAGACTGACCTTGCCTAACTGCTCTTCTTATGGATGTTGCTCCATCCAATTCCTTCTTTATTAACTCCACCATTGGGTCTTCTTTTGTATCAACAAGACCTAGAGTAAGAAAAGAAGTCATCCCCAGTTCATTAATAGAAGGCACGATCCAAGGATGCATAACCTATAAAAAATTACAGGAGGAATTTAAATCATATAATAATAATTTGCAGTCAGTTGGGTTACATAGGGCTCGGTTTATGTTAACACAGCCAACTTATGCATTAGACGATCTAGCTACCGCAACAGCTGATCTGTATGTTGAAACAGATTGATAATATGTTGCATCAGAATACCCATATATTGCAGAATTTACAGTAGATAGGTAATCTGTTGAGTAGGGTTCAGAGAACAGAGCAACATATGGTTAATCTGTTGCAAAATATGGATCATCTGTTACAATAGATGACCCATTGCACTAGTTGCAGTTGACGGGTAATCTCTTGCAATAGATATAACATCTGTTTCAATATCTTTCTTTGAGGTAAATTATTTTAGTTGAAAGAAGATGTACTGCATCATCTAAAGAGTTAAAGAGATCAGCCTCATTAATATTATTTTTGCTGCTCTCTACTGCAGCCAACCACCTAAGGATCCTTGGATGAGAAACCTTATCCGGGTAATCTGTGAAATGCTTTCGGAGGTAAGGAATGGCTTCACATGCCCAAGCCTAAAAATTGTAAACAGGAAGCAAGCAAAAAAAAATTCACAAGTATATTCAATATAAATTAATGAATGAGTAAAAATAATGATCAATCTTACCATGAAATCCCAAGGAAAGCCGTATAATGTGGTCATCTTTGGCTTTAGCTCTTTCAGTAAATATTTGACAGTCAAGTAGTAGCTGTTGTAGCGCCAGGGATAATTGTTGAATCTCCCAAAATCATCATCAAGAGCTAACAAATCACGTTCTATGACTTTCTTGACGTCTCTTGCCAATAAAAAGGAATGGGCAAACCAAACTAAGCATAATTTCTCCCTGTAGTGCTTTGGTATGTCTTTATTCTTGAGATCCGCTATCAAATCCTTCACTTTGTAGCTAGGTCCAACAATGCCCAACAACCCTTTTTTTTTTACCTTGTGTTTGTTGGACCCTTTGTGGGGTGTTTTCTTGATGGCAGGTTCTTCTGGACGATCGCATCTCAAGCCCATCACAATGGCAAATTCTTTCGATCCAAAATAAACCGATATGCCACAGTAGTTGATCCAGACTTCATCCATCTTATTTTTGCCCTCCTTCGGACCTCCATCATCCCCCACATACATGATCCTGTATTTGAGAAGGCTATATACTATGATCATTGGGAAATGGAGAAGGCGGGGCCCAGACAGCTCAAGAAAGTGTGCAAAACAGCTCTTCTTAAAAAGTCCATCTATGTTTTCCTTCTTCATAATACTCCTAAGTTCGTCAAAAGGTTTCCCCAACTGATATTTTAGTACAAGATTACCAAATAATGCATTAGGGTTATTCATCGGCATTACCACTCGAAACTTGCCAATACTAATGGTTTTGAAAGAATCATGCTGGAATTTTGATATTATTTCACGCCCCATTGGTGAGGAGGAGTTATCACTTTCCTCGGCTTTATTTTGCCTTGACTGAAATTGTTCTGGAAGTTCCTTCAAATCTATTTGTACTCTAGTATTTTTTATTTGGTGATCGGAAGTTGATCCACTTTCTCCACTTTCTGTTTCTTTTCTTTTGGAAGACATCTTTTAACTACAAATAAAAGAAAAACAAAAAATACATTGCATTTGATGTCTGCATAATTTTTTTAAAAAAGGTGAGACAAATTTCAATAAATTATTCTTACCACATAAGAAAAAAAAACTCCAACGGACAATCCATCAGTTGGAACAAATGGGGAAACCAAATCTGTTTGAAGACCTATTTAATATCTCCCCACAGATATTCCACCTGTTGCAACAGGTGGAGAAATTTCAATAAATTATTCTCTGCCACATTACAAGAAAATACTCCAACGGATAACCATCAGTTGGAACAGATGGGGAATCTGTTTGAAGAACTATTTTATATCTCCCAATAGGTCTTCCACCTGTTACAACAGATGGACCACCACAACCAATGCCACCAAGACCACCGCTAATGCCACCAATACCAATACCAACACCAAGACCACCGACACCACCGCCAAAAACACAAATACCAACACCACCAACAACAGCCACCAACAGCACCACAAACACCATCCAACAATACCATGACAGTCAACAAAACACTGAGAGAAAAACTAGGGTTTTCTCGGGTGCTTCCTACTTTTTTAGCATCAAAACTCAAAATTGTTAACCCATTCTTGAAGATAATACAACTAAAAGTCTTCTTTTTATCATTAACTAAAAATCCCTATTTTTTTAGAATAAAGAACAAATTTAGGACTCTTCTCGAACTCTGTTACATGCAAAGATAGAGAAAACAATGGATACAAGTGGGAATAAAGTCGAAAAAAATAGTTATATGTAGTCGTAAATGGGAAAAAAATTGACCTGTTTTGAAGGGTTAAGCAATATGTTAAGTAATTGTTGTTTGTATTGTTTGTATTGTTGAGAGGGAGAGGACACCCCGAGAGAGAGAGAGAGAGCGAAGAGCGAGAACTTAAGATTTAAAATGAAAAGCTTTTCGCGCAAATGAATGATTTGTATGGGCTGATTTGTAATTTTGGAAAAGAATGACAAGTTTTGAAATTGCTAATTTGGTCCAAATTGATCTTAATTAATTTTAACAATTTTAAAAGATATAGTTTTTAAAACATTGAGTTGATGAGAACTCATTTCTACTCAGTGATCGATCGACGACTCGGGTCAGGATGAACGCAATACCAGCGCCATGCAATTGCAAAGACTCGATTGGATTTGTAGTTGACCCTGTGAGCTCATTCATTCATCCCTAGTTCCACCTAAATCAACTTTCGTACTATCACTATCCTAACATTGAGTTGATGAGAACTCATTTCAACTCAGAGTGATCGATCGACTACTCGGGTCGGGATGAACACAATACCAAATGTTGTTTCTTTTTTATTGATGTTTATGTTGTTGTTGATGTTGCAACAGATGGAGACACTGTTGGAACAAATAAAATCACCAGAAAGGCTGGTTTGATGTATTCTATCAGACTCCACATCTGTTGCAACAGACTCCACATCTAATGCAACAGATGGACAATGTTATTTTTATGACATCAATATTTTTCCTCTTCTTTGTATATATAAGGAACTGACAGTTGATTAACTTTTGACGAACTATCTCAAGAGGATACAGTAAAGATGGAATTAGAGGAATAAGTTGCTTGTAGATGGAACCACTTCATATGTGGGAGGTATGTGTTACTGATAATGTTATCGTGGAAACACACATAGAGTGCACTGATTTTGTGAATGATGTTTTTACTGATTAGTCATAGATCGTTCAAACAAGATGTCTGTAATTTTACAGTTAAGTTTGGTAGGTCCGAACTGATAAGGCTGAGAGACCATGAATATAGTTCTGATAGCCTGTTAAGATTTAATGTCAGTTTTTGCTCATGTTTATTTGTCAAGCATTGTGAAGGGATGTAATATTTATGTCATTATAAAGAGATTCAATAGAGACTGGACTAAATTTTAGGGTGCATTGGATCCTTAGAGGGCCTTTGAAGCTTAGCACTACATCTAATAAGAATGAAAAACCAATATACTTATTGCCCTGGTCAAAATTTATATGGCTGGGTTGCTTGCTCGGGGTGATGATTTTATTCCAAAATGTGCGGTAGGAGAATGCTTTTGAAAGAAAATGGGTGGTTGATGGAAGACAATATCATCTGAGAGCTAATTGAAGAAGAGACATAGGATAGAAAGTAACTTCTAACGAATCTGGCTAGTGGAATTATCTTAACAGATGCGAGATCTGAATCAAGTGCAAATATGAAAGTGTATACGGTAATATAATTTCATATGTTGTGTCTTTGAAAGAAAAACAATGCAGATGGACACTTTGCTAGGGATCTGCGTGGTCGGGATTATCACCTAGATAAAAAATATGAGAAGAACAACAAAGAAGCCTCATGGGCATCGAGGGTAGAAATGATGTACATCAAGTCTAGAAAACTTATTCCAATAACAATTGTAGTTAAAATAAGAAATCTAAGCAAAGGCGGCAAATTTCTGAATTTTAAATTTCATCCCATGCCTTCTTATTTGTGTTTTCGATCAGGTCCACTGTCATTGACTTGATCGAAACCACAAATGAGATTGAAAGGCAAATAGAGTATCATTGCTTCCTTAGCAATATGGTTATAATTGATTGTGTTTTCTTGCCTTGACACGCTTTTAACATTTCTTGAAGAAGATCAGATGCTTGTTGTAGTATGTGAATCCTGATATTTTTCAAGCTTGCCTCCAACTTGTTGATTCTGTATTCAAGCAGGTCATTGCCCTCTTCGAAGTTGGTAAAGAGTTCCTCGTCTCTTGTGATCTCGATCAGGAACACTACCTTTAAAGTTGTGAAATTATAGAAGCCCTTCAGAACACTTTCTTCAGAAGCCTTAAAGGATACATGGAGGGTCTCTGTGTTTGTTTTAGGTCAAAATATGTTGATGCACGTTGAAGATGTGGTCCCAAAAGTTGAACAACACACTTTTATCTAGCGTTTCTCCATGCATCTTTCTCAACCAATTTGATAAATTAGTAAGCATGGAGTTACGTAGCGTGTGATCTAAACCGGCTCTACCATTACTATCAAACGTTATGTAACTCTAAGCTCATTACTCTATTAAAAAAATATGACAGAGTTAGTGCATAAATCGAACGAGCTCAATCTCTCAGCCTGTCTGCTGATTGCTCTTCTCCAATATAGATGATAAGATATATGCTAAGTATACACTGTCACCATACATATTCCCAGGCAATCATGTCTGGCGATGGTGTAGACTTTTGCATAGTAGATATCTTGTCATCTATATTGGAGAAGAGTGATCAGCAGAAAGACTGACAAATTGGGCTTTTTTTCTATGTGCACTAACTCGGGCATATTGTTTTGATAGGCTTGGTAGAGCTGGTTTAAATAATATGCTATGTAACTCCATGCTTACTAATTTATCAAATTGGTTGAGCAAGATGCATGGAGCAACGCTCGATAAAAGTGTGTTGTTCAACTGTTGGGACCACATCTTCTACGTGCATCAACACATTTTGACCTAAAATAAACACAGTGACCCTCCATGTATCCTTTAAAGCTTCTTAAGAGAAAGTGTTCTGAGGGGCTTCTATAATGCCACAACTTTGAAAGCAGTGTTCCTGATCGAGCTCACAAGAGACGAGGAACTCCTTACCAACTTTGAAGACGGTAACGACCAGCTTGAATACAGAATCAACAAGCTAGAGGCAAGCTTGAAAATTATCGGTATTCACATACTACAGTAAGCATCTGATCTTCTCCAAGAAATGTTGAACGCATGTCAAGGCAATAAAATACAATCATTTATAACCATATTGCTAAGGAAGCAATGATACTCTATTTTTCTTTCAATCTTGTTTGTGGTTCCGATCTGGTCAACGGCAGTGGACCTGATCGAAAACACAAATAACAAGATGGGATAAAATTTAAAATTCAAAAATTTCCGCCTTCGCTTGGTTTCCTTATTTTCACTGTAGTTGTTGTTGGTGTAAGTTTTCTAGACTTGCTGAACATCATTTCTACCCTCGATACCCGTGAGGCTGCTTTGTTAGTCTTCTCCTATTTTCTACCTAGGTGATAATCCCGACCATACAGTTCCCTAGTAAAGTGTCCATCTGCATTGTTTTTCCTTCAGAGACACAATAGATGAAATTACATTACCGAATACACTTTTATATTTGCACTTGATTCAGATTTAGCATCTGTTAAGATAATTCCATCAGCCAGATTCGTTAGAAGTTACTTTCTACCCTGTGTCTCTTCTCCAATTAGCTCTCATATGATATAGTCTTCCATCAACAATCCATTTTTCCTTGAAAGCATTCTCCTATCGTACCTTCTGACATATAATCATCAACCCGAACTAGCAACCCAACCATATAAATTTTGGCCAAGGTAATAACTATATTAGTTTTCCATTCTTATTTGATGCAGTGCGAGGCTTCGAGGGCCCTCTAAGGGTCCAATGCACACTTAAAGTTAATTCAAATCGTTATTGGTTCTCTGCAGTGACGACAAATATTGATACCTTCTCAAAACTTAACATGCATAAACACGAGCACCAACCGTCAGTAATTCGTAACAGGGTATCTGCACCATCTTCATGAGGTCCTCAGCCTTATCAATTTCGAACCCATCAAACTTAACGGTACAATGCAGGATCTTGTTTGAATGATCAATGCCTAATCGATTAAAAACTGCATTCACAAAAATATTGTACTTTGTGCGTGTTGTCCCGGTAACCTTATCAGTAATACATACTTAACTCCCACACATATGATAGTGGATCCATCTGTACGCACCTTATTCTTCCTAGCCCATCTATGGCTTAAATTGAATAAACAGATAACTAGCTTGTTGCAACAGATGACACATCTGTTTACAATGTCAATCAATTGGAGACATCTGTTACGACAGTGATCAACCTGTTGTAGAAATCAAACAGATATATACATCTGTTGCAAAAATATTGTTAGTATGTTGTAAGTTATCTAACAGAAAGAATATATTTTGTAACAGATTACCCATCTGTTAGATTTATTTTAAAGCAATTTTCTTTTCTTTTCGAGATACAATAATTTATAAATAGGTCCCTCCTTACAAATATGGATGATCCAGATTCGTACAAGAATATTCATATCGAGTCCTTGCATGAACTTCAAAGGCAGTTTGATTGATGAACTCTAGAGAGATATTTGGCTGACTTTAGAGCAAGGCTGTCGGATGAATGAAAGACGTCTGATTGACAATAATAATAATAGTAGTAATAATAATTAGGTAATGTTTTTTATTTTAGCAATTATTTTCCTCCTTTTGTATATCAAATCTACCCAAGGGATTCAGAAATCTATGAACATTCATTTTATTTTGTTGTCAACTTTGAATTTTTAATTCTTATTTAGTATTTAATAATAATCATTCTGTTTATTCCTTGTTCTCAACATGTCGACGGTTGGTGTTAAAGATTGAGCAGCAATTTGTGTCAACAGTTAGAGGTTAATCTGCTACGATAGATCGATCATATGTTGCACTTGGCGGTTCTTAATAAAAAAGGGTTATTGTTGTTATTGAGAGGGTGAAAAAAGAAAGACATGACTTGGAGTTCTGATTATTCAATATGAAAAATATTTCGTAAATAAATAATAAGAAAATAAATAATAAACACAATTTATAACCACAATTTTAATAACTGATCGTGAATTTTCACCATTTTTTTTGAATTTATTTTTTAAATTATTTATTATATAATAAAATGATTATTATTTTATTAAGGAATTTGAAAAGGTATTTTTTTTTATTTATAAAATAAAAAAGTAAGCAAATTTGGATTAATGATATGATGATATACTTATTTTTTTAAAAAAAAAAAAGTAGATTATATGTTGCAATAATTAAATATTCTGATGCAACAGGTTCACTATGGTATCAACAGATGATATATCTGTTGTCACAGATGATTTATTTGATGCAACCTATATCGAGCCATAACTCAATAAAAGCAGTTCTTGGAAAGAACTAATTAATAATAATAATCTGAAAAGTCATGACTTATCACAATCTTTCTTAATTTAATTAATTCATTACTTTTCACATTAATAAAAAATATAATTAATAAATGGAGGTGAACAGTTAAATTATATGTTGCAATAGATATGTTATCTGATGCAACATATTTTATATTTGTTGCAACAGATAATATATCTGTTGTCACAGATGTGTTATCTGATGCAACAGATATAGAATCTGTTTCCACAACTCAATAAAAATGGTTCTTCGAAAGACTAATTAATAATAATAATTTGAAAAGTCATGACTTATATCACAATATTTATTTTCTTAATTTAATCAAAAATTTAATTAATGTATGGAGGTGAATAGTCGGACCTTTTTTCCTCTCATTCAAATTCAATCCTCTATAAATAGGTCTGTCCTTACTCAATCGTTCATTCAAATACACACTCTATTTATTTATTGCATCTCGTATTTCATATTACACCCAATGTGAGAAGTTGCTTTTCTGTAAGACGCCGTGAATGAACTTTGGAATCAAGTTTGTGATCTGCAATGGAAATTGGGAGGAGTTAGATCAAGAATGCTCCGCGAGATACGCAGGCTGAGGAGGGCCTTGCTACTTCCGGTTGAAGATTGGTCGGCTGACAATAATGATGCTGATAATAATAATAATAATTAGACTATTATTTTTTGTTTAGTCTATTTTATGTATTTTTATTTATTTAATAAATAAATTATGTTTGATCTTTGACGTTTTAATCCATATTTAATTTTCATTCTGTCTATTATCTTCTCAACAAATATTTCGACGATTCGACGTAAAAAGAAATAATTTAGAATCCAGTAGCAATAGCAAGATTTATCTGTTAGGTTTGTGGCAGGGGTTGATTTATGTTGTTTCAAACAGATTAATCATTCGTTGCAATAGATAATTAGTCTGGTGCAACAGATAAACATTCTAATGCAATAGATAATTAGTCTGGTACAATAGATAAACATCCTGATACAACAGATAATACGTCTGATGCAACAGATAATACGATGATGCAACAGATAAATAGTCTGATGCAACAAATTACTCATCTAATGCACCAGATGATTGATCTATTTAAATTGTGGGCACTTGTGCTGGATTCATAATCTGGGTTCTATCCATTATTGGAAAAACAGAAGTGTACCTAGATGACAATTACAAATAAAAATCATAATTTTACTTACCAAAGTAACCTATGAAGTAATGCCAAATTAGAAAGTGATGTAGTAAACAAAATTTGACCAAAGAAATTGGTCAGATCACAGCAGTAGCGTTGTACCAACAACAACAACAATAACAAATGGTCGACAAGAAGAAGATGAAGCAGAAGATGATGAATAAAGCAGCAGAAACAAAAATAATTAACAACAAAAATCGCTAAGAGAGAGAAAACAACAATGGATGAGAAGAGAGAGAAAGACGTTTTTTTCCTCCGTTTTCCATTATTTTAGGTATACATTGGGATCAAAGTGTAAATTTAAAAACTTGTGGGTTATTTTAAAACTTTCCCAACTTTCTTAATACATAATAAAGTAATTGTCACTTCCAACTAATAATTAAAACTTGTGTCACCTACACCTCATTTTAAAACTCTTTTGTCACCTGTGGCCCAAACCCCCTGATTTCTTTCAACCCACCCTACAATTAAATTCTTTCCAAATTTAATTTTTTTCTACCGTCTTTTCACTATTTTTAAAATTTATTATTTAATTATTTTTATTATACTAACTAGACTTACTAAAATATATGGATTCTTAAAATATATAGTAGGAGAATTAATTAATATTTTTCTTTCTACTAGACTTCCTAAAATATATGGTAGAAGAATTAATTAATATTTTTGTTTCTACTATTTAATTAGAAAAATACTCCTAATATAAGACTCTATTAAGGAAATACTTCTATAAATATTAAGATGTGCGTTAAACTAGAGAACAAGCTGGTTTACCTATTAGAAGAATATCATTGATGCTCATCTAACTTGATTTAATTGCATGTCTAGATTGTGGATGTTTGATTTTCTAACCCTAAACTTCTTCACTGTTTTTGTCAGCATAATAGAATTCAATAGGTGTGTGTGTGTGTGTGTGTGTATATATATATATATCTTTATTGTTTGTCAAAATTTTTGCCCAGACAAGAATTAGTTGGATCAAATAGAAGCTTTGTGATCACTATTATAATTTTTTTTTATAGTTTACAAGTCATAGATGAATGTCAGTTTTCTTTGAAGAATTTCTTGTGTAAATGTTAGGTTTAATTGTATTGTTTTGATATCTTTATTATCTTATTGTTTTATTTTAATTTACAAATGCTAGATGAATGTGTCGGCTTTGAAAATATTTTTAGGTAAAGATTAGGTTTAATTGTATTATCGTAATATCTCTATTAGTTTGTTATTTTGTGGTAGTTTACAATTCGTTGATGAATCTCGATCGGGTTTGAGAATTTTTTGTGTGTAAAATTTAAGTTTAATTGTATTTTTTTTAATATCACTTTTATCATATTATTTTGTTGCAGTTTACAGGTGATAGATAAATGTTAGTCGGTTTTGAGATTTTTTTTTATATAAAGGTTAGGTTTAATTGTATTATTTTGATATCTCTATTATCGTATTATTTTGTTATTGTTTACAGATAGTAGATGAGTGTCAAGCATCTTTGAGAAACTTCATGTGTGTAAAAATTTGATTTATTTGTATTATTTTGATGTCTTAAAATGGTAGATGAATGTCGATCGAATTTTAAAAATATTTTTGGTAAAAATTAGGTTTAATAAATAAATTCTCCATCCTTACATACTCAAAAGATATTAAATTTAATTACTATATTCATCTTTATTATTTAAACAAATATCCTATTTAGGGTGTGTTTGGTATGAAGGAAAATGTTTTGCATAGAAAAGATTTTTCTAGAAAATGTTTTCCTGGAAAGCAAGTTGATTTCTTACTTGTTTTCTTATGTTTGGTTGGTGGATGGAAAATATTTTCTAGTATTTGGTTGGTGAATGAAAGAATATTTTTCAAAAAATACATTTTAGCGTTTAGCTAAAGTGTAAAAATACATTTTAGAATCTTTTTTAAAAAATAAATTAAAAAAATTAAATCCATTTTTGGAAAAGGGGTTAGTAGGCGGGTGGGTGGGGGTGTCAGAATAGGCAGTAGGGGTGGGGTAACAAAAAGTTTAGAATTTTTTTTGTTAAAAAAAATTGGCGCGGGGGGAGGGGAGGGAGGGGGAAGGGGGGTTAGGGGTGGGAAGGGGGGGTTAGTAGGAGCTGGGGGTCAGGGTAGGGGAGTAAGGGGGAAGGAAAAAATTGAAATTTTTTTAAAAATATATTTAATTTTTTTTAAGGTTGGGGGTGGGGTGGGGGGAAGGGATAGGAGAGCGGACTGGTAAGGGGGGAGGGAGGGTAGGGGTGATGGGTAAGAAAAAAGTTTAAATTTTTTAATAAAATATAGATATTATTTTTGGAAGGGGGCTGGTAGGGGTAGGGGATGGACTAAGAAAAAATTTTGAAATACTTTTTAAAACAATTAAATTTTGGGCGGGGGTGGGGGTAGGGGTAGGGGTAGGGGTGGTGTCGGGGTGATAGGGTATTGGGGACAGGATAGATGATTTTGAGAATTATATAACATTTTAATTTTAAAGTGAGATTGAAAGAGAGTTTTGGAAAATGTCCTTTCTTTTTGAAGGGAAGTCATTTTCCTTAGATTTAAGGAAAATAAGTTGGTTTGGAAAATATTTTCCAAAACGTATAAGCCAACCAAACATAAGAAAACTGGAAAACATTTTCCTTCATACCAAACACACCCTTAATGTAATGTATGAATTATTAGATATTTCTCTTAATTTCTCTTTAATCTCTACAAATTAACAAACCTATTATTTCAATTATACAAACTCTTAATTTCTCCTAACAATATATAGTTCAAACTTGAAGATTCTTGTAAATTAAAACACATTATGTAGGATTTTTGTTTGCAACTAAGATTCGATTATTTTTCTTAGTTACTACGATTTCTATTTTATGAGTATTTTTTTATCGGTTAAACCAAAAATCAAACCGTTAAGGACTAAAAACCGATAAAAAATATCTTATTGGTTTGTTTATTAGTTTAGCATATTTAAAAACTGAAAATTGATAAACCGAACCGATAATATATAAAACCAAACAGAACAGACCGATGCACACCCCTAATGAAACCAAATGAAGGCTCTCTTAAGATTCTTTTGAAATCTATTTCAAAATTTTATAACTTCAGAAAAAGACATTGTTCATGTAGAATGAAATTTTTCTGAGACTTCTGAAGTATAGAAAGATTTTCTAAAGGTATGCTTGAGAATTTTCCAGCTTAAAATTTCAAAAAATTGCCTCAACTCTATGGTGCGACTGACTAATCAGTGACCAAGCGAAAAGAAGGTCAGCCCCAAAGCCTACTAATGAAACCTTTCTTATCTTTCCTTAAATGAGCGTCCAGTGATGGAAACTCAATAAGGTCATAAGCCAGGTCCAATACGATGGGATTACGAGGAACTGGTTGGAAAGCAGGTGGAAAATTTTCAATCTGAGGAACAACCTTCATGTTGGCTTCACCAATAGCTGATTCGTATGTATCCAATTTTTCCATGAGAAGTTTCTCCACCTGAAAGAAGTATAAAACATGGATAACACAAGTCGGGGGATCAGAAAGAAGTATAAAACATGGATAACACAAGTCGGGGGTGTTGGACAATAAAATTTCAAGACCAAAAAAATAAATAATTCGAGACAAGAAAAATATTACGATAATCGATTTTATTGATTTCAATGCGAGTGTTACAATCTCTATGAATCCTCTGATTCACCTTTTCGAATATAAATTCAAGGGCTAATTAAAGATTGATCTTGAATTTGAACTTGATTTGATGGACTTGAGGGACTTGATCTTGACTTGTGCTTGAATTCAAAGGCTTTTGAGTTTGTTCTTGAATATTGCAGTCTTGATCTTGAATCTTGATGAACTTGATTTGGATGCTTGAGCTTTTAGAGAAATTACGGCGTTTGATCCATGAGCTTTCTCTTGCTACTTGTTAGAGTTTTGGGGGTCCTCTTTTCTGAATTATGAGAACCCTATTTATAGTTGTGGAAAGGGAAGAGTCACGATGGAGATGGACTTCCTTTGACCAATCAAATTCAATTGACGTGGCGCTTTTTATGGGCTTTTATTTCATGGGCATGCTGCATCATTTTGACATGTGGCATAGTCCTATTGGCTCCTTCACTTGACTTAGCATGCCACGTTATTTGGCACGTGACGCTTATTTGAGCCTCTAGAATATGACAGTATCTTGGACTTATTAAAGTGGACTCATCATTTGTAACCTAAATTAATGGGCTAGCCCAATAAAAATTGGACTTTAATTAAATCCATATATGTTTGGACTTAAATAATTAATCCAAATATATTAATCCGCAATATTTATTTGGAACTAATATATTTTGAATTTAATATAATCTGAATTTTGTATGAATTTAAATTTAATAATATTGCATCACCCACAAATACCCTTACTTCAAAACTTGTCGAGATATTTAATCTCTTGAAGACTAGACTTGAATAATAATTTAATATTTCAATGGCCCAACATTCGTAAAAGAAAAAAGAATGATAAACCTATATATATTCCATGTCACATAAGGACAAGCTAGATATGGAAAATATATAAAATCCCACCTGCACGCAACTACTTTTTCTTTTCCCTTTTTTTTGTTTTATACTTGTTTTACATTAGAATTATGTAGCAGCTTGTTTTCTCGAGTTTGTAGGTTCCGCCACTTGCTTTCCTTTAGCCATTAAAATTCTAATCACATTGCAACATTCTGATTCCAATACTATCCTATATCGAAGATGAGTCTTAATTAGCCGCCTTTTGATGTCTATATAAGCCCGCAGGTCTTGTCTTTATTTCAACATACACTTGTGACGCTTCTCTTTTTCCTTTCTGGCAGTAGCTCCCAGTCCGGTTCACAACCACCGTGAGGTAATTCCTTTCCCTTTGTTTGCTATTTCTTTTCTATTCTTTTCTTCTTCTTTTGTAGGGTTAAAGCAAATAATAATATACATTAATGGTGGTCATCGACTTAAGGTGCGAGAATTTAACTTCGCCTCCATTATCTTAAGTCCGACCAATTTTATTTGAAGATGGTGGACATCGGCTTAAGGTGCGAGAGTTTAACTTTGCCTACGTCACCTTAAGTCCGGCCAATTTTACTTGAAGTCGGTAGACATCGGCTTAAGGTGCGAGAGTTTAACTTCGCCTCCGTCATCTTAAGTCTGACCAATTTTACTTGAAGACGGTGGACATCGGCTTAAGGTGTGAGATTTTAACTTCGCCTCCGTCACCTTAAGTCCGACCAATTTTACTTGAAGATGGTGCAATGATTTTCTTTAAGTATGGGCCCTTTCACCGATGTATTTATGCGATGATTTTCTCTAAGTATGGGCCCTTTTCAATGTTCAGCTTAAGGCGTGAGAGTCTAACTTTGCCTCCGTTACCTTAAGACCTGACGAATTCGGCTTCAAATATACGTGACTATATTTCACCAGAGCCAAACACATGAAGAACCTTTTTTTTTTCCTTTGGCTTTTTCCTTGCCTATATATATATATATATATATATATATATATATATTCAGAATCTTGTCTTCGTGTCTAATCGAGATTCTTTTATTTATGCAGCTTGCAGAGATGGTTCGCTTTAGAGACTACACATCTTCATCCTCTAATAGCAAGTATCTTCTAATTGAAGTCGATGACGGTACCATTTTAACCAGGATATTGACTGAAAATCCAATGGTAGGCAGGTATGCGGATCCGTGGCCACCCTTCCAAAATTCTTTCCATATGTCAGATTGGACTTCAGAACATGACATTGGTGCTAATCGATTAGTTAAAGTATGGCTTCTTCGGACTCTCAACCAACATCAATTGAATATTGCGAGTATCCTTCCTTGCTTAGGACGTCGGGTACTTAAAAGAGAAGTACGTTGGGGGGGGGGGGGGGTACTATGGAGATAACCGGTTAATATCGTTATACTCAAGGATATTGGGAATGGACTGAGAACATATTGGCTAGAAGTACACAAACCTTGAAGGCAGCAAAAATATATGATGCCGTTTATGCTTCACTGTTTACCTATGATCGAAACTCGAACATATTACAGGCATTCTTTAAGGCCTGGTGTCCAACTACCAACACATTGCTTACTTCATTTAGAGAATTATCCATATCCCTTTGGGACTTATACAAAATAGGAGGTCTTCCTATTGGAGGCCTTCCTTATGAAGAAGTGGTGCCCGAAGCGAAGGAGCTTACAGGTGCTGACGAAAAGAATGAGAAATTTATCCCTCGTTCTTGTGAATCCTTGTTTATAACTTTTCAACATCTTTAAGAAGGAGAGGCTTCTAATCCGAGAGTTCCTTTAAGCAAGTGGATAAAGTTTTGGTGCAAAAGGATATTAAGATTCAAGTCAGCCCCACCGAGGATGGAGAAAAAATCTACTCGCTTAAATTCAACCCCTAACCCAACTGGGACCATTCCAAATGCCGCAAAATGGTCAAGTGCAGATGATGCCATATTTTCTAAACTTGGAGTAAAGTATGAACACAGAACCGATTCATATTTGGCAACGTTCTTATCATATTGGTTGTACACCTTTATATTTCCCTCTAGGGATGGACTTTTCATTCGTCCAAGAACTTTTAGAATTGCAGTTATGATGGCAGATAAGTAAACTTTCAGTCTTGCCGTTCCAGTCCTATCGAACATTTATAATGGTCTTAATAGAGTCTACAAATCTTCACAACTTGAGCAGCTCAAAGTATCCTTTCCTATCCATTATATGTATGGTTGACTTGCTTACTATTTTAAGACACATTTTCCACTTTCTAATGGACAATCTGTTCCATTGATGATGGCATATTCCGGCGAGGGCGGGGCAAGGTATTTTGATGGAGAGTTTGCCAGAAAATGCATCTATCAAGGTGACACTATTACTTGGGCTTCCACTATGTCAAGCCAGGCCTCTCCTTATCATTTTGTGGATGATGATAAGGGTGACGAGTCAGAGATAAGCTACTTTATGAGCCTCCATTTTAACTTACTCCCTTTTATATATGGAGGTTCATTCATACTTGAGCCATACAGTCCACACCGGTTTAGCCTTCAGTTTGGATTTTATCAAGGCCTTCTCGGAGTCTTGGAAGATGATTCCTAGTGCTTCATTAGATGAAGGCCTTAAATTTCATCGAATTTGTGTATTGCATGGCTCTATGGCGAAAGCCACTTTCCCAAAAGTCATACCCAATATGCGAAGATATTTATCCACGCCGTATAAATCTTGGTGGGACAAAGTTCATGGAAAATTTCTCGAAGTTAACTTACAATCTTTGGTGAACGTTGTAGGTCCGATTATTGACACTCCTCAAGAACATGGAGAGGAGGTCCTAATTGTGATTAAGCCTTCTGTTTTGCATACTAAGGTAGTCATTCCATTCAGGGTTAAGGGACCTTTACATGCAAAAATTCAAAAAGAGGAGTCGCCTGTCCTGACTCAATAGGCTTTCAATAAACGACCACCTCAAGACGAGAGCGAGAGCAGTCATGGAGATCGTTGCTGGAAGAAGGTAAAACCATCCTTGGCAAAGAAAGGTGATTCTAATACCCATGTAGAGATTCTTGCTAGTTCATCGAAGACTCTGTCAGCTATCGAGAAGGTAATGACAACTCTTCTACCATTTCATAGTATATGCATTGCCTTTATATACCCCTTATATTATGTTTTTCGTTGTAGGCGTGGCCAAACAATGTCCAAATTTTGGAAAATCCTTATTAAAGTAAGCCACAAGATAGTAGCGAGTCTGTAGTAGGTCCAGACTCAAGGGAGTTACTTTTGTCATCCAAAGAGGTTACTTCTAACTCTTGCGGTAAAGTCAAAGAAAATATGGAGTCAAAATTTTCCCGACAACCAGCAGTAACCATGTCTATTTTTTTATGGCAAGAAGGTCATTTCAGAGCTTAAAGAATTTATCATAAAGGCTTGGGCTAGTATCCGTACCAAACTTGCAGGCCTTACTCCAGATCGTGCTTCTTCTATCCAAGATGACGTCGAAGTCATACTCAATGACATGAGTGGAATGAGGGCAGATATTTCCCCCTTGCAGGATTTATTGGGGTCTTTCTTTGGGATGGCGGCTTCTTATGACTAAGCACGATCCGCGTTTGTTGATAAGACCACGACAATTAAAGAGTCAGAGCCATATTTAAAAGCCAAAGAGCATTTTGAGCTTGTATTGAGAGAGAGGAATGAGAAATCTAAAGAATTTTATGTCGCCTGTAAATCTCTTGAGAAGGCAAGAAAGAAGGTGAAGAAGTTGAAAGATCGCTGAAATGCTGCCAAGCAAGAAGCTGCAGAGATGGAATCCAAAGTTTTAGTTGTTGAAGAAGAGTTTTCCAAGTGTTCTGATGTCTCTTTTGCAACAACAAAAGCCTTAAAGGCCGTGGAGAAGAAGAAAGAAGTCTTAGAGGCTACTTTACAAGATTTAGTCAATTATAAGCTATACTTAGATTAGCCTTAGGATATGTCTTCCTTCAAACCTTCTTGTTGCTTTCTTTTACCCTTTTTATTTAGTAGTCGGATTTATTAGTCATAATGGAAACTTTTTTTTTTATATTGCACATTTATTTTAATATTTCCTTTGAATTCCAACCCCAAGAATTGTTTGCTTATTTTGATGCATTGATGTCATCATATTAAGCTCTGGCTTTTCTCTTTCAAAATTGTTGCTCATTAGCTTCACATCTTTGTCTCACACCCCAGTTGAACTTATAACTTCAATTTGAAAGCCTTGAGAATTAAAGTTTTTTAACTTCATAATTGATAATTGCACGTGTGGTAGATCTACACCTCAACTGTAAGCTTTGGGTATTCCAAATCCTATAAGAGCTTTCTTTTCTTTTGATGGGTTTCCCCCATTGAGCCCCAAGTATTTGACATAATTCCAACACTTAATTGATATGTATGCAGACTTAAATTTCATATGACGGATCAAATGGGGACATGTATTTTTTTTTGACACTCATGCAACTGAACTCAGAATGAAATTCCAAGCGCCAACGTACCTCAGTAAAGAGGATCAAGTCACAACGTAGTTCTGGGTGAGTGTTTTTTTTGTGTGTCCTAAGTTTTGCCTAGGCCGTTTCTTTCGAGGTTTTCAACCTAGCGAACTTTTATTTTATTTTTAGCCATACATAGTTTATACTCTTGTGGGCCAGGAGTGGACATACAGTTTATACTCGTTCCTTAAGGAGTTTTATCTTCCTTCAAGGATAGTACTTCTTCAAGAACTTGGCGTTGATGGGGCCAACCCTCATGCCATCTGCATCGACAAGCTTGTAAGCACTATTTGAATATGTCTCTTGTACGACATATGGTCTATCCCACTTCGAGGTGAATTTGCCCCCAGACTTATGAGAAGTGATACTTCTTACTGTAAGGACTTATCTCCAACTTGAAGCACCTCAAGCGAACCCTTTTGTTGAAAGAACGAGATAGTCGGGATTGATAGCATTCAAGATTTTGTTGAGCCTCCAGCCTCTTCTCATCAAGAGCTTCTAACTCCGCAAGACGTAACTTACCATTTTCTTTATCGGTGAGCCCTTCTTGAATAGCCAGTCTCAAAGAAGGTATTTGACGCTCAAGTGGCAGGACTGCTTCAACTCCAAAAGCAAGTGAGTATGGGGTTGCTTGCGTTAGTATACGATAAGTTTTCCTATATGCCCATAATACTTCTTCCATTCGCTCATTCCAGTCTCGTTTGGATTTGGAGACAACTTTCTTCAATAAGTTAGACAAAATTTTATTAAAGGCTTCAGCTAGATCGTTGGCGGCAGCATGGTACATAGAAGACTTGTGCTACTTGAAGCCAAAGAGATCACAGATTTTGTTCATCAACTTGTTATCAAATGGCTTCCCATTGTCAGTTATTATGTATTGAGGAATTTCAAAGAGGTAGACGATATTCACTCGGATGAAGTTTGCAACATTTAATTTCTTTACTTCCTTGAGAGCAATAGCTTCGGCCTACTTTGAGAAGTAATCTATCACGGCAAAGATGTATAAGTGTCCACCAGAAGATTTTGGTAGTGGACCAACAACATCCATTCCCCAAGCATTGAATGCGCTACAGTTGGGTGTAGTACCTCTAGAGGTCGATGTATGAAATTTGCATGGAATTGGCAAGCTTTGCATCTTCTAGCATAGTCCAAGCAATCTTTCACCATCGTTGGCCAATAATATCCTATCCTTTTAATGTGAAAATGGAGCTTCCGTCCAGATTGATGTGATCAACAAATTCCTGAATGTGCTCCTTGCAAAGCTTGGATTGCTTCTTCTTCTCCCAAACACAGTAAGATTACTACTTCAAATGATCTTCTATACAGTGTGTCCTTATAGTAGAAGAAGCAAGGTGCACGATGATGAATGTCAGTCTTTCTCCTTGGATCTTCTGGAAGTATCCCATAACATAAGTAATCGATGATAAGTTGTCGCCAATCTTCTTTTTTAGTTTCAGATACGGCAACGAGGTATTCAACTTTATCTTCTTCATCATTGTTTGATGGGGGTACTACCCATTCTTGGCAGACAGTAACTTGTGTTTGATTTGGAAGGGTCAGGGTTGAGGCCAAAGCAGCTAGGGCATCAGCTTGCTTATCTTCCTTCCTTGGCACATGTTGTAGGGTTACTTCTCCAAGCCATCCTATCAACTTTTGTGCATATTCATGATATATTCTTAACTCAGGCTTCCGGACTTCATAACTTCCCAACAACTGCGTTATCACCAATGGAGAGTCGCCAAAAACTTGTAATTGCAGTTGCTTCATGTCGACAGCCATCTCTAGTCCGAGTATGAACGCTTGATACTCAGCAACATTATTGGAGCAATGATTCATCAAGGTAAAAGAGTATGGGATGACCTCTTCTTGTGGAGTGAAAAACACTACGCCAGCACTAGCTCCATCTTAATGTGAAGCACCATTAAAATACATCCTCTATGGGGATCTAACTTCAACAGCCATTGCATCTTCATCAGGGAGTTCATCGCTCAGCTCCCAGTCATCAGGTATTGGGTGATCTGCCAAGAAGTCAGCCAATGCTTGTCCTTTTACAGCTTTTTTGGGAACATACACAATCTCAAACTATTGAAATTAAAGGTACCATCTTGCAAGTTGGTCACTAAGGACTGGTTTTGACATTACAAACTTGATGGGATTTTCCCTAGAGACAAGTCGAACAACATGAGCCTGAAAGTAGTACTTCATGTTTTGAATCGAGAAGGCTAATGCTAAACATAACTTCTCAATTGGAGAATACTTTAGCTCATTCGGCATCATCATTCTGCTCAAATAGTAAAAAGAATTTTCCTTGCCTTCACTATTTTCTTGAGCCAGTAGTGCTTTAACTGACCTCTCTTGTGCCGCGATGTAGAGTATCAATGGTTTACCAGGTATGGGTGCCTCAAGAACTGGTGGCTTCATTAAGTATGATTTGATACTCGCAAAGGCATTACTATAAGCTTGGTCCCATTCAAAGGGAGTGTCCTTCTTTATGAGGAGACTAAATGGTTGACATTTTCCAGCCAGGTTTGAGATAAACCTCCTTAAATATGCTAGCCTTCCTTGAAGGTTTTTTAACTCATGAATATCCTGAGGCTCGGCCATCTTCAAAATTGCATCAACCTTAGCTTGATCAATTTTAATTCCTCGCTGTCGCATAATGAAGCCAAGAAATTTCCTTGAAGTAACTCCAAAGGAACACTTCAATGGATTCATCCTAAGTTGATATCTTCAAAGTAACTCGAATACCATTCTTAGGTCTTTTAAGTGGTCATCTCTCTTTCTTGACTTCACCACTAGATCATCTACATAACATTCAATGTTTTTATGGAGCAGGCCATCAAAGATGTTCTAGATAGCCCTTTGATAAGTGGCGCCAGCGTTCTTCAAACCAAAAGGCATCACCTTGTAGCAATAAATACCTTTGAACGTACGCAATACAGGGAGTTCTTCATCCTTTGGTGCCATACGAATTTGATTGTAGCCGAATGAACCATCCATGAAGGAAATTGCCTCATAACCAATAGCGGCATCAATCATTAACTCCATTATGGTGATTGGAAAATCATCCTTAGGGCATGCATTGTTGAAATCTCGAAAGTTGACACAAACTTGAATTTAGCCATTCTTCTTCGGTACTAGAACAATACTTGAAATCCATGTGGGATATTTGACTTTATGAATAAATCCATCTTCAATGAGTTTGTTAACTTTATTTTCAATCAGTGGAACCAACTCCGGCCTAAAGCATCTTTGGGCTTGTTTAATAGGACGGGCACCATTCTTGATTGCCAACTGATGGAACGCTACTTTTGGATCTAAGCCAGGAATTTCCTTATAGCTCCAGGTGAAGACATCCATATATTCTTTGAGTATGTCCATATAAGCGATTTCCTACTCTACTTCTAGAAACGCACTCAGGTAAGTTGGTCTTGGTTCTTTATCGGTTCTAAGATTAACTTTCTTCAAGGGATCTACTATGGCCATTACTCCTTCTTCAAGTTGTGATGGAGCATCTCCAACATCTTTCTCCTCTAGAGGATCATCGTCATTAACAGATATATGATAACACCAAAAGGCATCTTCTATTTCTTCATCAACCTTTATTTGAGATGAGACATCTTTCTCGTTCTGGGTCGTAACATGATATGAGAAGCCAACACTCTCTTCATCTTCTTCGTGTTGCTTGGTATAAACCACAGTATGCGCCTTTGCTTTTAACACCTCGTTGCATGAAACTACTAGTTCTGTCTGTCGCTTTATTCTAGAAGAAATCAAACTTCGGAAATCCTTTTGGATTTTAAATAAAGAGTACAGCATCGTGCTTTGATGACTTCTTTGACGCTTGTTATTTTTCTTCTTATTTATAGGACCCAAACTTTCGAACACAGAAGTTCTTGCGGTTGATTCTCCAAGTTGATAAAATACAGAAGGTCTTTTATTAGCGACAATGGATTCTTCTTCCACGATGATGTAATTACTGACTACCCTTCTTATGGAGATGTGAATTGGAGGTAGCTGCACGTATCCTAGTCCTTCACGTGCTTGCTTGGTGTTACCCTCCGATGGAAGTTTACCCAACCTTGATGGCTTATTAGGATTGTATCCATCCTTTACAAATAGCTTGTATTAATTTGAATCAAAGCCCTCTTTTGTATGCTTTGTAGGGAGTGCCACATCTGGTGGCGGATTTTGAGCCACAGATTCCCCAAATGGCCTTAAGGATAGATTTATTGCGTCAATCTTCTTGGGTAAAGTTAGCCCCTTTAGCACATTATCTTGGGTATCGGGTGAGTGATCTTCCTCTTTTTTTACCTTTGGCACATAGCAAAAAATAGGAGCTTCCTTTTTTTTGTAGGAGCGACATTTTCTTTATTCGAAGTGAAGAAGAGCTTCCTGTTGGCGAATTTTTTGATAGTCACCGTGACCTTCTTAGATGCAAGATCATCACACTTGGCCTTGGTGACATCTTTAATCTTTTTCTCATCTACAATATGATTCTTTAAGTAGAATTTGGCATCGGCAAAATGCGACTCAGCTTCAGCGAATGGCTTGTCATCAAAGACTATCATTCTTTCCACTTCATTTTTGAGGTACTTCAAGCATTGATATAATTTTATTCCCGTGCACCCAAGGCCTACCAAGCAATACATTGTATGAAGTTTTGGCATCGATCACATGCATCAATAGGTTTGATTAAAAATCATATATACTAATTCCCAACTTGATACATCCCATGGCCCTTTGGCCCCCTTGGTTGAAGCGTTGGATCATTATACGGCTTTCGTCTAGTTTGCTAGTAGCGATGCCAAGCTCCTTCATCGTACGAATAGGCAGGATATTGACTCCAAATCCTTCATCTATCAAGATTCTATTGATTTTCTTTCCTAGAATTTGACCCACCATGTATAAAGGACAGATATGTAGGGTCTCACCAAGCAGAAGATCGTTATTTGTGAATGTGATTTTTGTATCACACACACGTGCCTCTTCACCAAAAGTTTTAGTCAACCTTTCCGAAGATGAAGGAACTTCCATGGGTAGATTCTCACCCTTTGCCCCCTCTTTGGCGAAATTAAAAAAATGCCTCAAGGTTGACTTGGGCAGTCTTGTTGCGGAACCAACTCGGTAAGAATTCCTCTAAAGTCACCGGACACTGAGGTTTCTAATGGTGAAGCTCCACCACCCTTGTCTTTTTTGGAAGTTCAACCAAATTTTGTTTTCTTAGTTTCTTCACCACTCTCCTTTCGATTAGCTGCTCGTACGTCTTCTTTCGCAGACTCATCTTCTTGCGTTTACATCTAGTCACTAGAGTCCAACCTTCATCATCATCTTCGTCAACCGAAGACTTGTCAGGCTTTAATATCTCCTCATTATGCTCTTTGACACAAATTTTAACCGGGTCGAGCGAGCCAAAAGTGATAGAGATTTGATGAGAACTGGCTGTCGCATCGTCGAAGAAGATTTTCTTCTCTTTTTCCAGTTGCATAACTTTATCTTTAAAGACAAAGAATTTCTCCAAAGGGTGACTTATGAGCCTATGATATTTGCAATAATTAGGGTCATTGGTTCTTCCAACTTCATTGGGACACTTCATCTCTGGGAGTTTGATGAGCTTATGCTGAAAGAATTCGTCGAAAATCTCAGCAACATCAGAATCAAGGAAGGGATATTCCTTTTCTTGCATCTCCTTTAACATTTTCTGATTTGGACGTGCTCCAGAAGTCGTCTTTACACTTTGCTTCTTGCTCACCTTTATGGTGACTTTCACAGGAGACACGTCAACATTCATGGATTCTTTGTTATCATTTTTGGAGACAAACTTACCCCATCTCTTGTGTTCTTGCTTATCCTTTCCCCTTCGAGGGTCATGGATAGACACTCTTTCCTTTCCAGCAAAAGACATGCTCAACTCTATGTCGTGAGCACGAGTAGCTAACTCTTTAAAGGATTTTGGCTTAATGCCTTGAAAGATGTAGAGAAGCACCCATTGCATTCCTTGGATGCACATCTCTATTGTAGAAGCTTTGCTGAGCCTATTTTTACAGTTTAGGCTAGCATTTCGCCACCAATTAATGAAGTTAATGATTGGTTCATCCTTTCTTTGCCGAGTATTTGTGAGTTTTACCATGCTCACTGTACGTGTCGTGCTATAAAAGTATTTCAGGAGCTCATATTCCAATTGCTCCCAACTATCGATGGAGTTAGGCTCGAGATCCGTATACCAATCAAAGGAGTTTCCCTTTAGGGAACGAACAAACTATTTAACAAGATAGTCACCGTAAGTTCCAACATTATTACATGTCTCAACAAAGTGTGCGGCATGCTGTTTTGGGTTCCCTTTGCCCTCAAATTATTGAAATTTGAGGGGTTGATGGCCAACAGGTATTTTGAGGCTGTCTATCCTCGTAGTGTAGGGTTTAGCATATGCGATGGAGGACTTGGTTAAAACATCATACTTGTCTTTGAGGGTCCCTTCAATAAATTCCCTCAATTGCCCAATTGGGATCATTCACTCAGTAGAAACTTACACCTCTTTAGTCGATGGTGTTTGTTTTACAGGATTTTCTATCTCATGAACCTCTGGAGATTTTCTCGGTGCATGGCTAGATTCTCCGTCTATCAAGCCTTCCACTCTATCCACTATCTTATCAATCCTAGCCTCTTGATTTTGAACATAGTTGGTTAGGCCTTCAATTGCCTTTGTCAAATTCGCAAGCTGCTCCTCCATAGATGAGGCATCATTTACCATTACTTGTATGATCACCGGAGATATTGGAGAGTAACATGGATTATCACATAAGTTCATTTTTAAAGTGCTTAGCTTATGTGGTGTAAGTAGAGATGACACATTTATTGAACGACCATCGCTCTTGGCTTCATAATATTTGGAACCAAAATGCTCAAGTAGAGCTAGAGTCTTTTTCAGTGATTTGGCCACACAGTTTCCGCCTTCTGAAGCACTTGCATTGGACTTCGTTCCTTCAGAGGTTGAAGATCCAAAAATTGAAGCTGGAGCGGACGACACTGGATGTGTTTGTTGTCCTAGCAAGCCTGCCTTGCTTCTTGTGACATCCCCCAGGCTTCTGAAAGTAACACCAAGGATGCTTTCTAATTCAGCAGTGAACTTTGAATCTGCAGCCTTGGAAGCAGTTGATTGAGAATTGGCCTTCTTGAAAGTCATTTCGTTGTTTTTAAACTTTGAAGTATGAAAAGTTGAGATGAGAGGTAGAGGTCATCCCACTGGGCATGCCAGAATTTATTTGCAACATAATTTAAATTCATGGAAAATAAATTTTAACCACAAATAAAAATATGAAGAAACAACAGTTTTATTGATAAACGATTATGGTTACAAATCTATTCCTCCCTTGATTCTTCTCTCATGATTTTCTCCGTAATTCGAGGGCCGTTAGTGGCTTATTCTCGAATATAGGATGATTTTTTTAAGAATATCCCATGATTTTTTGTGGGATATTGGAGATCCCAATCTTCTTACAAATAACCATCAGCTTATGGGATATTCAAGATGCTTGTTTCAGGGAAAATGTTACCCTTTAAATAGGCAAGATTTAGGGTAAAGTAGCCTTCTAGAACTCTAACAAAATTTGGATTCTTATTAAAGAGTCCACAAATTTTAGATGTTGTTTGCAACATAATTTAAATTCATGGAAAATAAATTTTAACCACAAATAAAAATATAAAGAAACAACAGTTTTATTGATAAACGATTGTGGTTACAAATCTGTTCCTCCCTTGATTATTCTCTCTATATTTTCTTTGTAATTCGAGGGCCATTAGTGGCTTATTCTCGAATATAGGATGATCTTTGTATGAATATCCCATGATTTTTTGTGGGATATTGGAGATCCAATCTTTTTACGAATACCCATCAGCTTATGGGATATTCAAGATGTCTGTTTCAGGGAATATATTACCCTTTAAATAGGCAAGATTTAGGGTAAAGTAGCCTTCTAGAACTCTAACAGAATTTGAATTCTTATTAAAGAGTCCACAAATTTTAGATGTCTATAAATGCCCCTGTTTCAAGGTTAGTGTAACGCCCCACAATTCGGGCTACAATATAGACCATGATTTTGATGCATTTTTAATCCCAAAGCCATAAAATCCTATGCCAATATGGCATGTTAATTATCGTGTAGAATATGAAATCCACTCAAGCTTGAACTTAGACCATAGAGGTCCATCAACTCAAGGACGAGTCGAAACTATTTTGATCGACGAAGTTTTAGTGGACGTTGTAAAGTGTGCCAGCTTCCTTCAACCATAACTCTCTATATATGTCAAATTAGGAAACCTACTATGTGTCAAATGATAGGTATTTGAGTTAGCTTTTTAACGATACCAATTTGGCTAAAATCCGACACCCGAGCAAGAAGTTATGACCTTTTAAAGTGATAAGCGATGCCTAACCAATCGCCCATGGCCACTGGAAAGCATAGGCGATAGCCTAGGCGGCGCCTATGTGAACATAGGCGATAGCCTAGGCGGAGCCTATGTGAACATAGGCGATGGGATGGGCGGCGCCTATGTAAGGAATTCTAGTGATTTAAACACTCCGTGTTGAGGACAAAGTGGTCCTTTTCCACCTTTACTTAGCCCTAACACGAGATTAAGTTCCAAGGACCCCAAAATACATATTCTTTCATCAAAAATGCTCAAGTTTCTCCTTAGGGTTTCAAAAATAAAAACCCAAATAGTTCAAGATTTGACCGTAGGTTTTCAAAATAATTACATAATCGGAATCACCAATCCTCAAGCTTCAAGAAACATCTATTATCCTTGGAAATAGAGGTACGTGGGGTTATCCAAAAATCTCATGGGTGTAGTTTTATGAACATGCATGCCTTTAAATGGGGGGTTTCAATCAAATGCTAATATCTTGCTTTCAATATGATTTCTAAGTCATTTACTTTATGTCATGGGAATTGTTTTCCTATATACTTCAATGGTTGAAACCATGCATATGTGATTTGAGTTTTTCCATGGAAGTTTGATAAATATGAATGATAAATTGTTTTCAAATTCCCATGATAATGTTTTGATACTCCATATAGTATTGTGATCAACAAAAAGAGAGCATAAATTTGAAATAAATATTGTTCACCACTTGTAAATGATGAAGCACCTTGTTTTTTACATGATTATGCATATGTGGATATGATATTGATGACTTGCAAGTTGGGTATGACGATACCCAACAGAATATGATATGTCATTGAATCAGATGAAATTTAAATATATTGATTTTACATGAGATAGGTGGATGCCCGGAGAAGGCATTTGAGACAAAAGGGCTCATCGCTGGAATAACGTGTTTGCCGACACGGAATATTGGTACCAAGATAAGCGATCATTGTACTTGACTTCATGTCATTCCCAAATTGGGACTATAGGTAGGAGCCTGAGCTACGTGATCTTGGGCACTATCATTGGGTCGAGACACCATGCTGTGTGGTCTTGAGTGTCTCTCCTTCACTTATACTCTAATCTCGGCGGCAGTCGAGGTTTGACAGTTGGTGTAAATTATGTAGGGTATTCCACCTAGCTCAGTTGCATTTCACTACTATTGAAAAAAACTATTGCATTACACCCATGTGCTTTCAAATGATTTGATACGAAATTGCTTTATAATGGCTCTCAACTATACTTTGTAAAAATATTATGTTTTATTTTGATATCTCTGCGTGCCAGTACTTTTGTGCTGACCGTCTCCCCTCTCCAACCTCTCAGGTTCAGAGGCCCAGTCTAGGGGTCAAGAAAATCAGTAGAACTTTCAGATAGAGTTGCAAAGACAAGTGGTGAGCATTCTATGTTTTGGAAGGTCTTACGTCCTGCAGTCTTTTTTATCTTATATTAGTTTTGGGTCTGCTAGGGGCCTAGTCCCAGTTTTCAGATAGTTACTTATTTTAGTCATGTAGTAGAGATTTCGCAGACGATTTTTGAAATATTGATTGAGATTGTGGGACATTATTCCCCATTATTGTTTTCATATGATTCTTGACCATGTTTCCGTTATATTGTGTTTCTTCCGCATTTCTTTGATCATATGAATTAGGTGCATGATTACCAAACAGATAGGGGTGTTTCGGGCCTCAAAGGTTCGAAATGCTCGTCCCAGCCAGTCCCTGGTTCAGGTCATGAAAAACTTGGTATCAATGCACGGTTCATGGTCCCAGGGTGTCTGCGAAATCGCATCGGGTAGAGTCTTGTTTATATGTATGTAGCACTCCACACTTATAAGCAGAAGGCTACTAGGCGTTTAGGAAATGTTTCCCTTCTTTGTGATTTAGTTCGTGCTTCAAAGTCTGAAATGTTCCCTAATTAATGATCATTTGTGTTTCAGAAAACACAGTTATACCTCCACATCATATCGTCAATCAGAATGCTCAGGTAGATGAGGTCCGTCCTACCCATGGGATGCGGACCCGTAACAGGGCTCACACTCCAGAATTTGTCCCTACTCTAGAAGTCCCTCCAGTCCCAACCAGTCCACCTCGGGCTCCGCAGACTAATGTCAACCGTTCCCTAACTGCTCAGGGAGATATTTCAAATACGAAATTCAGACGGTCTATTCATATGCTGACATAGTTTGTAGC
This sequence comes from Capsicum annuum, assembly GCF_002878395.1. Classification (NCBI taxonomy): domain Eukaryota; kingdom Viridiplantae; phylum Streptophyta; class Magnoliopsida; order Solanales; family Solanaceae; genus Capsicum; species Capsicum annuum. Next base: position 69,868,461 of record NC_061112.1, on the reverse strand, counting down.
CAACCAAGCTCAACGATTGAAAGATATTGGGTCTGCATCTATTATATCTGAGGCTACTAGAGTCGGACATTTCATAAAGATGAACCCACCTGAGTTCACTGGCACCAAGGTGGAGGAAGATCCACAGGAGTTCATGGATAAAATGAAAAAGATCTTTAAGGTGATGGATGTGGATGAGGTTGAAGATGAAAAAGGTCAAAGTACTGAGCCCACAGTTTGGGGCGAATTTGTGGAAGCCTTCCTTGATCGATTCTTTCCTCTGGAGTTGAGGGAGGCCAAAGCGAAAGAATTTATGAATCTGAAGCAGGGAAGTATGAGTGCCTAGGAGTACACTTTGAAGTTTAATAAACTAGCTCGCTATGCACCAGAGTTGACTAGTAATATGAGAGACCGAATGAGGAAATTTGCATCTGGCCTTGTTGATGACCTGGTACTTGAGTTCCAGGGGGCTATGTTGAATAAGGAGTTAGACTTTGCTCGACTGATCATTCATATAAATCAAGTGGAAGAGAAGAAGAAAAAGATTGCTAAATCTAGAGAGAAAGACAGACAGGCTAAGAGAGCTAGATCTGCGGACCAGCACTAGAGTCAGTTGTAGAGTGGTAACTAGGGTAATAAGTGGTCGAAGAAGAAGAAGTTTTGGAATAATGAACAGTCAACATCCAGCGCCCCAACAACCAAACCACCGAAAGACAGACAAACTCAGAGTTTTCAGACTCCTCATGGGTCTAAAGCTCTAGGTACACAGTCTCAGGGCAGTATGGCCCAGTAGCATCGTACTCATCCATGGTGTGAGGTTCACAGAAGGAATCATCTAGGGAAATGCTGGTTTAAGAAGAGAAACTGCTATACTTGTGGCAAAGTGGGTCACCTTCAAAGAGATTGTCCATCTGCTGGAATAAATGCGGGGGGGGGGGGGGGGGAGCTAAGTCCTAAGCCGCCTCCATAACTCTTCTTCCTAAAGGTGCCCCTTCAGCTGCCGGAAGTAGTTCACAATCGGTTATATTCTTTGACTAACTGCCAAGAGGCGGAAGCTTCACCAGATGTTGTCACCGGTATGTTACGAATCTTTTCTCGTGATGTTTATGTATTGCTTGATCCCGGGTATACTTTATCTTATGTGACCCCTTATGTGGCTGTTGGTTTCCGGTTTGATCCCGAAGTTATTGTAGAACCCTTCTCTGTTTCTACTCTAGTAGGTGATTCTATTGTTGCTAGAAGGGTATATAGAAATTGTGTCGTGTCTATTCATAGTAGGGAAATGGTGGAAGACCTTATAGAACTGGATATTTTAGACTTTGATGACATCCTTGGGATGGACTGGCTCCATTCGTGTTATGCCACCCTTGATTGCAGAACCTGAAAGGTCACTTTTTCTTTCCCGAATGAGACACCAGTTGTTTGGGCAGGGAGTTCTGTGGAACCTAGAGGTCACTTTATCTCTTATCTTAGAGCCCGAAAGCTTATCTCCAAAGGTTGTATGTATCATCTAATCCTATTAAAGGATTCAAAAGTTGGAAACCTTCCTCTGCAGTCAGTCCCTGTAGTGAATCAATTCCCAGAAGTCTTTCTCGAAGATCTCCCAGGGATACCCCTGATAGGGAGATAAATTTTGGCATTGATGTGTTTCCAGACACTCGTCTTATTTCTATTCCGCCATATAGAATGGCTCCCACGGAACTAAAAGAGTTAAAGGAACAACTTGCAGACCTCCTAGACAAAGGTTTTATTCGTCCTACTGTTTCCCCATGGGGTGCACCCGTGCTCTTCGTACGAAAGAAGGATGGGTCCCTTCGGATGTGCATAGACTACCGTCATCTGAATAAGGTCACAATTAAAAATAAACATCCTCTTCCTAGGATTGACGACCTTTTTGACCATCTACAGGGTGCCAAGTGTTTTTCAAAAATAGACCTTCGTTCGGGTTATCATCGGTTGAATGTTAGGGAGTCAGACATACCAAAGACAGCCTTCCGAACCTGATATGGTCACTACGAATTTCTACTCATGTCCTTCAGGTTGACTAAGCCCCTGCAACTTTTATGGATCTTATGAATAGAGTGTTCCGTCAGTTTCTTGACTTGTTCGTCATTGTATTTGTTGATGATATTCTGATCTATTATAAGAGTAAATAGGATCACGCCAATCACCTCCGAATTATCTTTCAGACCCTTAAGGATAATCAGTTGTATGCTAAATTTTTCTAAGTGTGAATTCTGGTTAGATGCTATTGCCTTCCTGGGGTATATTGTGTCCAGTGAGGGGATAAGAGTGGATCCCCAAAAAGTTGAAGTTGTGAGAAAATGGACCAGACCCACGACTCCAACCGATATTCGGAGCTTCTTGGGTTTGATGGGTTATTACAGAAGGTTCGTAGAGAGTTTTTCTTCCATAGATGGTCCATTTACTAAATTGACTCAGAAAAAGATGAAGTTTGACTTGTGTGAAAACAGTTTTGAGAAATTGAAGGACAAGCTGACTACTGCTCCTGTTTTGACCCTTCTCGAGGGTGTAGATGATTTTGTGGTTTATTATGATGCATCCTGTATGGGACTTGGTTGTGTATTGATGCAGCGTGGTAAGGTAATAGCTTATGCATCTAGGCAGCTAAAGGTGCATGAGCAGAATTACCCCACTCATGACTTGGAGTTAAAAGCTGTGGTGTTTGCACTTAGAATCTAGAGGCACTATCTCTATGGAGTACATGTTGATATTTATGCTGACCATAAGAGTTTACAGTATGTTTTCTCACAGAAAGAATTAAACCTCAGGCAGAGGCGTTGGATGAAACTTTTAAAAGACTATGATATGAGTCTGCATTACCATCCGGGCAAGGCAAATGTTGTAGCTGACGCCCTCAGCAGGTTGTCTATGGACAGCCTTTCTCATGTAGAAGAAGGAAAGAAAGAGATAGTGAAGGATATTCACCGCCTTGCAAATCTGGGAGTGCGACTCTTAGATTCTGAAGATGGAGGGGTGATTGTTCATGAGTTAGATAAGTCATCCCTTTGTGCAAATCAAGAAGGATATGGGTCAACAAAAGGTTATGTCATTTGAAATTGGTGGCGATGGTATTCTGAGATTTCAGGGTAGGTTGTGCATTCCAAATGTCGATAGGATACGGGAAAGAATCCTTAATGAGATGCGTACTTCGAGGTATATCGTTCACCCAGGCTCTACTAAGATGTACCATAATCTGAAAACCTTGTATTGGTGGAATAACATGAAACGTAATGTAGCTGATTTTGTGTCCAAGTGTTTGAATTGTCAGCAAGTGAAGGTGGAACACATGAGGCCAGGTGGTACTTCCCAAGAGATATCCCTGCCTTTATGGAAGTGGGAAATGATAAATATGGACTTCATTACAGGACTTTCGAGATCCCAAAACCAGTATGATTCTATATGGGTGATTGTAGATCGGTTGACCAAGTCAGCACACTTTTTGCCTGTGAGGACTAATTATTCGGGAGAGGTTTATGCTAAGATTTACATTGAGGAGATAGGTCGATTGCATGGGGCACCAGTGTCCATTATATCCGATAGAGGTACACAAATTTCATCTCAGTTCTGGAGATCTTTTCAGAAGGGTTTAGGTACACAAGTGAATTTGAGCACAACTTTCCACCCTCAGACGGATGGGCAAGCTGAGAGTAACTTTCAGACCCTCGAAGATATGTTGAGGGTATGCGTCATTGATTTCAAAGGTATTTGGGTAGATCACCTGCCACTGGTTGAATTTGCTTACAATAATAGTTACCATGTTAGCATCAAAATGGCCCCTTTTGAGGCTTTGTATGGGAGGAGATGTAGGTCTTTGATAGAATGGTATGAAGTGGGTGAGACTCAGTTGTATAGACCTGATCTTGTTCATCAGGCGATGGAGAAAGTGAAGATCATTAGAGAACGACTCCAGACTACTCAAAGTTATCAGAAGTCCTATGCCAATGTTCGGAGAAGAGAACTAGAGTTTGAAATTGGTGATTTGGTATTTCTCTAGGTTTCTCCTATGAAAGGATTTATGTGGTTTGGAAAAAGTGGTAAATTGAGCCCTTATTATATAGGGCCATATCAGGTTTTGAAAAGGATTGGTACAGTTGCATATGAGTTAGAGTTGTCTACAAGTTTGGGTTTCGTTCATCCGGTATTCCATGTATCCATGTTGAAGAAATGCATTGGAGATCATTCTATGGTATTTCCAATAAAGGGTATCAAAGTGATAGACTCCTTGTCTTACGAAGAAGAGCCCGTTAAACTTTTAGATCGCCAAGTTCGAAATCTGAGGAGCAAAGAGATAGCTTCAGTAAAGGTACTATGGAGGAATCAGAAAGTCGAAAAAGCAACTTGGGAGTCAAAAGATGACATGAGAATTACATATCCCAATTTGTTTTCTTTGATGGAGGAAGAGAAAGAAGGTACTATTCCTATCTTATCTTTCCTAGTCCTTTATTATGCTTAAAATTGTGTCTATCTGTGTCCCGCAATATCATTAGGGGATGAATGATCCTAAGGGGGATAATGTAAGGCCCCGCAATTCGGGCTACAATATAGACCATGATTTCGATGCGTTGTTAATCACGAAGCCATAAAATCCTATGCCAATATGACATGTTAATTATCGTGTAGCATGTGAAATCCACTCAAGCTTGAATTTAGACCATAGAGGTCCTACAACTCAAGGACAAGTCGAAACTATTTTGATCGACTAAGTTTTAGTGGATGTTTTAAAGTGTGTCAGCTTCCTTCGACCATAACTCTCTATATATGTCGAATTAGGAAACCTACTATGTGTCAAATGATAGGTATTCGATTTAGCTTTAAAACGATACCAATTTAGCTAAAATCTGATACCCGAGCAAGAATTTATGACCTTTCAAAGTGATAAGTGACGCCTAACCAATTGCCTATGGCCACTGGAAAGCATAGGCGATAGCCTAGGCGGCGCCTATGTGAACATAGGTGCCTATGTAAGGAATTCTAGTGATTTAAACACTCCGTGTTGAGGACAAAGTGGTCCTTTTCCACCCTTACTTAGCCCTAACACGAGATTAAGTTCCAAGGACCCCAAAATACATATTCTTTCATCAAAAGTGCTCAAGATTCTCCTTAGGGTTTCAAAAATAAAAACCCAAATAGTTCAAGATTTGACCGCAGGTTTTCAAAGATAATTACATATTCGGAATCACCAATCCTCAAGCTTCAAGAAACATCTATTATCCTTGGAAATAGAGGTACGTGGGGTTATCCAAAAATCTCATGGGTGTAGTTTTATGAACATGCATGCTTTTAAATGGGGGTTTTCAATCAAATGCTAATATCTTGCTTTCCATATGATTTCTAAGTCATTTACTTTATGTCATGGGAATTGTTTTCCTATATACTTCAATGGTTGAAAACATACATATGTGATTTGAGATTTTCTATGGAAGTTTGATAAATATGAATGATAAATTGTTTTTAAATTCCCATGTAATGTTTCGATACTCCATATTGTATTGTGATCAATAAAAGAGAGCATGAATTTGAAATAAATATCGTAACCACTTGTAAATGATGAAGCACCTTGGTTTTTACATGATTATGCATATGTGGATATGATATTGATGACTTGCAAGTCGAGTATGGCGATACCCAACAGAATATGATATGTGATTGAATCAGATAAAATTTGAATGCATTGATTTTACATGAGATAGGTGGATGCCCGAAGAAGGCGTTTGAGACACAAGGACTCATCGTTGGAATGACGTGTTTGCTGACACGGAATATTGGTACTAGGCTAAGCGATCTGTTTACTTGACTTTATGTCATTCCCAAATTGGGACTATAGGTAGGAGCCCGAGCCAAGTGATCTTGGACACTATCATTGGGTCGAGACACCATGCTATATGGTCTTGAGTGTCTCTCCCTCACTTATACTCTAATCTCTGCAGCAACTGAGGTTTGACAGTTGGTGTAAATTATATAGGGTATTCCACCTAGCTCGGTTGCATTTCACTACTATTGAGAAAAACTATTGCATTACACCCATGTGCTTTCAAATGATTTGATACGAAATTGCTTTATAATGGCTCTCAACGATACTTTGTAAAAATATTATGTTTTGTGATATCTCTGCGTTCCAGTACTTTTGTGCTGACCCCCTCCCCTCTCCAACCTCTCAGGTTCAGAGGCCCAGTCTAGGGGTCAAGAGAATCAGTAGAACTTTCAGACAGAGTTGTAAAGACAAGTGGTGAGCCTTCTATGTTTCGAAAGGTCTTACGTCCTGCAGTCCTTTTTATCTTATATTAGTTTTGGGTCTGCTGGGGGCCTTGTCCCAGTTTTCAGATAGTTACTTGTTTCAGTCATGTAGTAGAGATTTCACAGATGATTATCGAAATGTTGATTGAGATTGTGGGACATTATTCCCCATTATTGTTTTCATATGATTCTTGACCATGTTTCCATTATATTATGTTTCTTCCGTATTTCTTTGATCATATGAATTAGGTACATGATTACCAGACAGATAGGGGTGTTTCGGGCCTCAAAGGTTCGAAATGCTCATCACAGCCAGGCCCTGGTTTGGGTCGTGACAGTTTGTCGAAGTGTAGATTTGATGACGAGTCTTGAAGTTCCAATAGAGCTTTCATCTTTATGCGGTGGCTACAGATTTACAGATCTGATTTATGAGAGAAGAGATGAAGGGCAGATTTGGTCCCACTGGGCGTGCCAAAATTTTTTTGTAACATAATTTAAATTCATGAAAAATAAATTTTAACCACAAATAAAAATATGAAGAAACAACAGTTTTATTGATAAATGATTGTGGTTACAAATCTGTTCCTCCCTTGATTCTTCTCTCTTGATTTTTTCCGTAATTTGAGGGCCATTAATGGATTATTCTCGAATATAGGATGATCTTTTTATGAATATCCCATGATTTTTTGTGGGATATTAGAGATCCCGATCTTTTTATGAATACCCATCAGCTCATGGGATATTTAAGATGCTTGTTTCAGGGAACATGTTACCCTTTAAATAGGCAAGATTTAGGGTAAAGTAGCCTTCTAGAACACTAACAGAATTTGGATTCTTATTGAAGATTCCACAAATTTTAGATGTCTATAAATGCCCCTACTTCAAGGTTTGTCGAAGTGTAGATTTGATGACGAGTCTTGAAGTGCCAATAGAGCTTCCATCTTTATGCGGTGGCTACAGATTTGCAGATCTGATTTATGAGAGAAGAGATGAAGGGCAGATTTGGTCTCACTGGGCGTGCCAGAATTTGTTGGACAATAAAATTTCAAGACCGAAAAAATAAATAATTCGAGACAAGAAAAATATTGCAACAATCAATTTTATTGATTTCAATGCGAGTGTTACAATCTCTATGAATCCTCTGATGTGCCTTTTCAAATATAAATTCAAGGGCTAATTAAAGCTTGATCTTGAATTTGAACTTGATTTGATGGACTTGAGGGACTTGATCTTGACTTGTACTTGAATTAAAGGGCTTTTGAGCTTGTTCTTGAATATTGCAATCTTGAACTTGAATCTTGATGAACTTGATTTGGATGCTTGAGCTTTTAGAGAAATTGCGGTGTTTGATCCACGAGCTTTCTCTTGCTACTTGTTAAAGTTTTGGGGGTCCTCTTTTCTGAATTATGAGTACCCTATTTATAGTAGTGGAAAGGGAAGAGTCATGATGGAGATGGACTTCCTTTGACCAATCAAATTCTAGTGACGTGGCGCTTTTTATGGGCTTTTATTTCATGGGCTTGCTGCATCATTTTGACATGTGGCATGGTCCTATTGGCTCCTTCACTTGACTTGGCATGCCATATCATTTCGCACGTGATGTTTATTTGAGCCTCTAGAATATGACAATATCTTGGGCTTATTAAAGTGGACTCATCATTTGTAGCCTAAATCAATGGGCTAGCCCAATAAAAATTAGACTTTAATTAAATCCATATATGTTTGGACTTAAATAATTAATTCAATTATATTAATCCGCAATATTTATTTGGGACTAATATATTTTGAATTTAATATAATTCGAATTTTGTATGAATTTAAATTTAATAAAATTGCATCACCCACAGAGGATCAGTAGAACATAATGCAAATGGAAGCAGAAACTAGACAAGCTAGAACATGAAGAATGCAAAATTTAGCCTGAAAGCAACCCCCAACAAATAAGGAAATAATAGAGGACCCAGTTCTTTGGAATACAAAACAAATAGGCAATCAACTGTCATGGAATTAATGAAAGAGAAATAAGAATTAAAACTTTAAGTTTCTACCGCACATCGAATATCAAAATTTATCAAGTCAAAATTATTTGTCATACTTGGTGCTTCAAAATTCAGGTTACCCTAATGTATACCAAACTAAGACTGGAAGAGAATGGGAAAGGTTGTGCTAGCTTATATAGAACTACCAAGAAAATACGCCCTACAGTTGGGAACATCTACGTAGTATACTAAATGGATAAAAACCTGAAATGAAATGTAAAACTGAAACTTCTACTATGAGGTATGGGGGATGGAAGGGGGAATTTGTGTCAAACACAATGCTGCAGTGCTCAGCGAGAATTATCAATGAAGAATCACAATTTATACTTGTTCATGTTTGACTTAGTTTGGGGACACAAGCAGAATTATAACACCAGAAGAAATTCCCTAACTGCATTATCATTTCATTGAGTTGAAACCCTTTTCCAGCACACATACTTGAAAAGCAACAAATTTAAAACTTCATTAACAGTATGCCTATCATTTGAGGAATCACGCACAGAAAATACAGTATTCTCTAAAGGACAAGTGATGGAGAAAACCATTAATGTATCTGCTAAGTGAGAGGCTTATATAATGTTGACTAGATTTTACATTACAAAGAATTTAAAACTCTTGGTTCAAACTTTCTTTTTTTCAACTCTCATGAGTCACATACTTCAGTAGTCAATAATCAAACTCAATCAAAAATAGTCATAGAAGAAGTTAGCCGGGAGTAGTTCATAACACAAAATCTTCATGGGTTTCTTCCCTAGTTTCATTTAGTAATCTAAAAATGTGTGCTTCCATATGCACAAAGAACATCAAAGAAAAAGTGAATACTACAACAAATAACCAAATGGGAGTGACAGCAAAAAGTAATTAGGAAACATATGGAAGGCCAAATTCTACCTTCTTATCAGCTCCATTTAATGAGATATTAAATATCTTTTTCGAGAGATTTTCTGGAGCCCTTTCCTCCTCCATATTTCCTTTGGCATGCTCAGCACAGCTGTTAGATCTGCTCTCATTATACAGTGTTCTCAGTTCCTTGATCATGACCTGATACAGATGGTGAGTAAACAATGACAAAAGGAGAAAGGGAAAAGGAGAATAACTCATACCCATATTACTAATTGAAGAGAAATAAGTAGAAAATATAAGAATGATATAATTATGCATCAGAAAAGTTATATATAAAGGAGAGTTAGCAGCTCAATGTCAACATGGATGCTTAGTCGTAAAATCCATTATGTTTATGGCATTGTGGTCATTTTGTCTTACCTTTGTGCATTGTTTTTACTTGTAATATGGGCTTGTGCCAATACAATTCCTGCTTCTATTTAGTTTGCACACAGATATACATCAATTTTCTATCTTCTCAAAAAAAACTCTTTACCATTTTGTGGGCATATATTTCATATAGTGATTTTGCAAAAATAAAATTATTGGATGAAAAGTTGAATTAAGTTTCTTGTTTTGTAAAACATATTACTCGCATAATAAGGATCACCTCATTAATTTTTCAATTTCAAAGATTCTATTATCAGACTTCAATTTAAGGTCAGTTCAAGAGGTTGTTTCTGAAATCTAAAGTAAGACTGCGTATAATAGACCCCTGTGGTCCGACATTTCTTAGACCCCATGCACAGCGCGAGTTTTAGTGAAACGGCTTCCCTTTCTTATAAATTCAGTTTAAAGTCAATTTGATTAATTTCTAGATAACTAATATTATTTTTTTAACAATACATTATTCAGAAAATTTAAAACAAGAAACCAATACAAAGACAGGTCTGGAAAGGTAGGTGTATGCAGTCTGTGCCACTACCTCAGAGGTGAGATAGAGAGATTGTTTCCAATAGATCCCAGGCTCAAGACAAAAATAGTCTAGAAAAGAAATAGTAAAGGAACTCGAAATTATTAGGAAAGACGGGCACATAATCAAAGAGCCCGACAGGGTAGCAGTGGAAAATACCTAAGACTAAACTTTCCCTTTCAACTTGAACCAAGAGGAGACAAACAAACCTAAGCAAAATAGAGTAATAGCAAACAAATCAATCAAATGAAACAAGACAAGAATAAAGGCAATCACACGAGACACAAGATTTACGTGGAAAATCCTTCAGTGTGAAGAGTAAAAACCACGAGATCAAAACCTCCACTATAATCACCAAAGAGTTACAATATTGTCCTCCAAAATGGCCACCAAAAAAGTACCAAACAACAAGCAACAATACATACATCACAGCAACAAATAAAAGAGTAAAAGAATACAAACACCAAAATCGCAGCTACTGTTCGGGACTAAAAATAGGAGCTACTGACCACCAAATCAAGCTATTCCAGTTCCTAATCAAATATCGAGATGAGAGGAACAAGCAGTCTATAAATCAGCTCAATCGGACAAGAAACGAATTGAGAATCGCAGTTTAAAGATGACTGTTGTGGCTGAAATATTTTGGGCAAAAATCTGCTCTTTCTCTCCTTTTGTGTGTTGAACTCTTATTTTTGTGAATAGTGAATAAGACCTGAAAAGGTCAATATATATGCCCCATAGAATTGGGCTATGGGTAAAGTGGGTTGGTCCACTAAATTGGGCTTCATTTTATCCACATAGGAAGGGACAAAGGCCCATGATCCAACAATTCTCCCCCTCCCGACTATGTGAGGAGACCGTCATCCTGACGATCATGGAACAATCTTCAAACTTCCCTCTTGGCAAAGCTTTAGTCATCATGTCGGAACCATTTTCATCCGTGTGAATCTTCTCAAGTTCAAACAATTTAGAATCCAACACATCCCAAATCCAATGATATCTCACAGCAATGTGTTTAGATCGACCATGAAATATAGAATTCTTGCCAAGATGTATGACACTTTGACTGTTGCAATAAAGCACATACCTCACTTGAGCACAACCAAGTTCCCCCAAGAATCTCTTCATCCAAAGCAATTCTTTACAAACTTCAACGGCAACAATAAGCTCAACTTCTGTAGTAGATAAAGCAACACATTTTTGCAACCTAGATTGCCAAGACACAGCTCCCCTGTAAAAGTAACCAAATAATACCCTAAAGTAGACTTGCGAGTATCAATATCACCAGCCATGTCTGAATCAGTATAACCACAAAGAATAGGCTTCCCTGTACCAAAACACAAACTCAGACTAGAAGTGCCACAAAGATATCTCATAATTTACTTTACAACAT